>NC_088399.1:27493519-27793519 GCF_034236695.1 Oncorhynchus nerka
GTCTCGTGTGTGTGTGTGTCTCGTGTGTGTGTGTGTGTGTGTCTCGTGTGTATGTGTGTGTGTCTCGTGTGTGTGTGTGTGTGTCTCGTGTGTGTGTGTGTGTCTCGTGTGTGTGTGTGTGTGTCTCGTGTGTGTGTCTCGTGTGTTTGTGTGTGTGTGTGTGTGTGTGGGTCTCGTGTGTGTGTGTGTCTCGTGTGTGTCTCGTGTGTGTGTGTGTGTGTGTCTCGTGTGTGTGTGTGTGTGTGTCTCGTGTGTGTGTGTGTCTCGTGTGTGTGTGTGTCTCGTGTGTGTGTGTGTCTCGTGTGTGTGTGTGTGTGTGTCTCGTGTGTGTGTGTGTGTGTGTCTCGTGTGTGTGTGTGTGTCTCGTGTGTGTCTCGTGTGTGTGTGTCTCGTGTGTGTGTGTCTCGTGTGTGTGTCTCTCGTGTGTGTGTGTCTCGTGTGTGTGTGTCTCGTGTGTGTGTGTGTGTCTCGTGTGGGTCTTGTGTGTGTGTGTGTGTCTCGTGTGTGTGTGTCTCGTGTGTGTGTGTGTGTCTCGTGTGTGTGTGTGTCTCGTGTGTGTGTGTGTCTCGTGTGTGTGTGTGTCTCGTGTGTGTGTGTCTCGTGTGTGTGTGTCTCGTGTGTGTGTGTCTCGTGTGTGTCTCGTGTGTGTGTCTCGTGTGTGTGTCTCGTGTGTGTGTGTGTCTCGTGTGTGTGTGTGTCTCGTGTATGTGTGTGTGTGTCTCGTGTGTGTGTGTGTGTGTCTCGTGTGTGTGTGTCTCGTGTGTGTGTGTGTGTGTGTCTCGTGTGTGTGTGTGTGTCTCGTGTGTGTGTGTGTGTCTCGTGTGTGTGTGTGTGTCTCGTGTGTGTGTGTGTGTCTCGTGTGTGTGTGTGTGTGTGTGTGTGTGTCTCGTGTGTGTGTGTGTGTGTGTCGTGTGTGTGTGTGTGTCTCGTGTGTGTGTGTGTGTGTCTCGTGTGTGTGTGTGTGTGTGTGTCTCGTGTGTGTGTCTCGTGTGTGTGTCTCGTGTGTTTTGTGTGTGTGTGTGTGTGTGGGTCTCGTGTGTGTGTGGGTCTCGTGTGTGTGTGTGTCTCGTGTGTGTGTCTCGTGTGTGTGTGTGTCTCGTGTGTGTGTGTGTGTGTGTCTCGTGTGTGTGTGTGTGTGTCTCGTGTGTGTGTGTGTATGTGTGTGTCTCGTGTGTGTGTGTGTATGTGTGTGTCTCGTGTGTGTGTGTGTGTGTCTCGTGTGTGTGTGTGTGTCTCAGGTTTGTGTGTGTCTCGTGTGTGTGTCTCGTGTGTTTGTGTGTGTGTGTGGGTCTCGTGTGTGTCTCGTGTGTGTGTGTGTGTGTGTGTGTGTGTGTGTGTGTGTGTCTCGTGTGTGTGTGTGTGTGTCTCGTGTGTGTGTGTGTGTCTCGTGTGTGTGTGTCTCGTGTGTGTGTGTCTCGTGTGTGTGTCTCTCGTGTGTGTGTGTCTCTCGTGTGTGTGTGTGTCTCGTGTGTGTGTGTGTGTCTCGTGTGTGTGTGTGTGTCTCGTGTGGGTCTCGTGTGTGTGTGTCTCGTGTGTGTGTGTCTCGTGTGTGTGTGTGTCTCGTGTGTGTGTGTGTCTCGTGTGTGTGTGTGTGTGTCTCGTGTGTGTGTGTGTCTCGTGTGTGTGTGTGTGTGTCTCGTGTGTGTGTGTGTGTGTCTCGTGTGTGTGTGTCTCGTGTGTGTGTCTCTCGTGTGTGTGTGTCTCGTGTGTGTGTGTGTCTCGTGTGTGTGTGTGTGTGTGTCTCGTGTGGGTCTTGTGTGTGTGTGTGTGTGTGTGTGTGTCTCGTGTGTGTGTGTGTGTGTGTCTCGTGTGTGTGTGTGTGTCTCGTGTGTGTGTGTGTGTCTCATGTGTCTCGTGTGTGTGTGTGTGTCTCGTGTGTCGTGTGTGTGTGTCTTGTGTGTGTCTCGTGTGTGTGTGTCTCGTGTGTGTCTTGTGTGTGTGTCTCGTGTGTGTGTTTCGTGTGTGTGTCTCGTGTGTGTGTCTCGTGTGTGTGTGTGTGTCTTGTCTGTCTGTCGGTGTGTGTCTGTGTCTGTCTGTCTCTGTGTGTGTGTCTCTGTGTGTCTGTCTGTCTGTCTGTCTGTGTGTCTGTCTGTCTCTGTCTGTCGGTGTGTCTGTCTGGTCTAGTCTAGTCTAGTTTAGTCCCCTCACGAAGTCCACAGATTCAGGTCTGAGGTAACTGCTCTGTGGCAGAGTGTAGTGCCCCCCACAGGACTGGCTGAATTACTACACTTTCATCCCACAGGCATCTGTCTCTTTCAGCATGAGGCTAGCTTCCAGCATGATGTTGGCTGCCCCTCTGACGATGCTATGTTGCTGTTGAGATAGTACTGTATTGTCTGTTAGCACACAGATTTACTGGCCTCTGCATGTCATAGTGACTACCTCACAATACAAGCGTTGGCTTGTCTTTCCTGTATCACTTTTATATTTATCGGTGAACATTTATGTTTCTGACCTTTAACCCTGTCTGTCCCTTCCTCTTCCTGGTTGACTGTGATAGGTGGAGGAGATGGTGCAGAATCACATGACCTACTCGCTGCAGGATATGGGCGGAGACGCCAACTGGCAGCTGGTGGTGGAGGAGGGGGAGATGAAGGTAGGAGAGAGGGGGAGATGAAGGTAGGAGAGAGGGGGAGATGAAGGTAGGAGAAAGGGGGAGATGAAGGTAGGAGAAAGGGGGAGATGAAGGTAGGAGAGAGGGGGAGATGAAGGTAGGAGAGAGGGGGAGATGAAGGTAGGAGAGAGGGAGAGATGAAGGTAGGAGAGAGGGAGAGAGGGGGAGATGAAGGTAGGAGAGAGGGGAGATGAAGGTAGGAGAGAGGGGGAGATGAAGGTAGGAGAGAGGGGGAGATGAAGGTAGGAGAGAGGGGGAGAGCGAGAGGAGAGAGGTGATGATTATATTGCCACTGTCAGTCTTGTTATACAAATGTAATAAAAATGTACATGAATAACACATATGCACCCATCATCTAAGCCAACTGGAGCAGTTTGAGTCCCACACCTGTTTCTACATCTTCCATCTGTATGTGTGTTGTGAAGGTGTACAGGAGAGAGGTAGAGGAGAACGGTATTGTCCTGGACCCCCTGAAGGCCACTCACTCCGTAAAGGGAGTGACCGGACACGAGGTGTGCCACTATTTCTGGGACACAGATGTACGCAACGACTGGGAAAGTAAGTTTCATCTGAACAGTAGTTCATATATCTGGCACTACAGTTTTCTTTTTTTCTTCAATGTAAAACAGAGCATCGCAACAGCAATGCAGAAACAAACAAAAAACCTGTTGCCATAAGGTAAGTACAGTACCATATATGAAAGCAATTATGATAAGACTTTTTACCATGTCTTTCTTTAACTTAATGAATCAGGTCAGCCTGGTTTGTGAAAGCTATCCATTTCTCCCAGTTTCTTTTTCATTTTTTTTTTGAATTGTTAAGGCATATGTAAATCTTTCCATAGCAAAAATCTATTGACTTATACTTTACAATTCTTCAGACTTTGGGTATTCTACTTTTTACCAACTCCTGTTAATGACTTTTGTACTAGTGACAAGTCAAACATAAATCAAGTATCTATCACTGTTAGTCACAACTCCTGGTAAGGACTTTTGTAGGTACATTACAGGTTCTAGGGACTCTTTTATTACAGAACATACATTCTCCCAGAACACTGTTCATTTGTTACATTCCCAAAAGATGTGTGGTTGGCATCTACATGGCCACACAGACACCAGCATGGTTGTTGTTTACCTAGCGGGTGCTTTTTGATTCTAGGTGTGATAGATTTTTCCAACAAAACTCCCGCCATGTTCTTACGTTTGTAGAAGTATGTTGTGTTTTGCATATATTGTCCCAATCTTCCTCTGAAATATCAGTCTTTAATTCCTTCTCCTATTTTGCTTTAATATAAAAGGTTGATTCTTTTCTAGAAGCAATCAGATCATGACAGAGTGAAGAAATTGTCTTGGATGTTCGTTGTTTATATAACATGTGGAATGACAAGGATAGTCCCATTTGGTATTGCATCTTTCATTTTTAACGGTAAGTATTTGAAAAGAACTCGATTTTTCCATACCACAATTCACCTTTAAATTCTGGAAATGTAAGAGCTCCGGTCTGAGGAACATCGGTCTAAGGGACTGCATCTCAGTGCTAGAAGCGTCACCAGAGACCCTGGTTAGATTCCAGGTTGAATCACAACCGGCCGTGATTAGGAGTCCCCATAGGCCAGCGCACAATTGGCTCAGCGTCGTCTGGGTTTGGCCGGGGTAGGCCGTCATTGTCAATAAGTGTTTGTTCTTAACTGACTCACCTAGTTAAATATAAAAAAAAGAGCTAAGTCCTCTGCAATGGTACAAAATGCTGTCATGCCTAGGGCTGTGGCGGTCACGATATTTCGTCAGCCGGTGATTGTCAAGCAAATAACTGTCAGTCTCACGGTAATTGACAGTTAATTAACATAAACAAATCAAATCACATTTTATTGTCACATACACATGGTTAGCAGATGTTAATGTGAGTGTAGCGAAATGCTTGTGCTTCTAGTTCCGACAATGCAGTAATAACCAACGAGTAATCTAACCTAACATTTTCACAACAACTACCTTACACATACAGTGGGGCAAAAAAGTATTTAGTTAGCCACCAATTGTGCAAGTTCTCCCACTTAAAAAGATGAGGCCTGTAATTTTCATCATAGGTATCACATATCACTTCAACTGTGACAGACAAAATGAGAAAAAAATCCAGAAAATCACATTGTAGGATTTTTTATGAATTTATTTGCAAATTATGGTGGAAAATAAGTATTTGGTCAATAACAAAAATTCATCTCAATACTTTGTTATATACCCTTTGTTGGCAATGACAGAGGTCAAACATTTTCTGTAAGTCTTCACAAGGTTTTCACACACTGTTGCTGGTATTTTGGCCCATTCCTCCATGCAGATCTCCTCTAGAGCAGCGATGTTTTGGGGCTGTTGCTGGGCAACACGGACTTTCAACTCCCTCCAAAGATGTTCTATGGGGTTGAGATCTGGAGACTGGCTAGGCCACTCCAGGACCTTGAAATGCTTCTTACGAAGCCACTCCTTCGTTGCCCGGGCGGTGTGTTTGGGATCATTGTCATGCTGAAAGACCCAGCCACGTTTTATCTTCAATGCCCTTGCTGATGGAAGGAGGTTTTCACTCAAAATCTCACGATACATGGCCCCATTCATTATTTCCTTTACATGGATCAGTCGTCCTGGTCCCTTTGCAGAAAAACAGCCCCAAAGCATGATGTTTCCACCCCCATGCTTCACGTATGGTGTTCTTTGGATGCAACTCGGTATTCTTTGCCCTCCAAACACGACGAGTTGAGTTTTTACCAAAAAGTTCTATTCTGGTTTCATCTGACCATATGACATTCTCCCAATCTTCTTGTGGATCATGCAAATGCTCTCTAGAAAACTTCAGACAGGCCTGGACATGTACTGGCTTAAGCAGGGGGACACGTCTGGCACTGCAGGATTTGAGTCCCTGGCGGCGTAGTGTGTTACTGATGGTAGGCTTTGTTACTTTGGTCCCAGCTCTCTGCAGGTCATTCACTAGGCCCCCTCGTGTGGTTCTGGGATTTTTGCTCACCGTTCTTGTGATCATTTTGACCCCACGGGGTGAGATCTTGCGTGGAGCCCCAGATCGAGGGAGATTATCAGTGGTCGTGTATGTCTTCCATTTCCTAATAATTGCTCCCACTGTTGATTTATTCAAACCAAGCTGCTTACCTATTGCAGATTCAGTCTTCCCAGCCTGGTGCAGGTCTACAATTTTGTTTCTGGTGTCCTTTGACAGCTCTTTGGTCTTGGCCATAGTGGAGTTTGGAGTGTGACTGTTTGAGGTTGTGGACAGGTATCTTTTATACTGATAACAAGTTCAAACATGTGCCATTAATACAGGTAATGAGTGGAGGACAGAGGAGCCTCTTGAATAAGAAGTTACAGGCCTGTGAGAGCCAGAAATCTTGCTTGTTTGTAGGTGACCAAATACTTATTTTCCACCATAATTTGCAAATAAATTCATTAAAAATCCTACAATGTGATTTTCTGTATATTTATTTTCTAATTTTGTCTGTCATAGTTGAAGTGTACCTATGATGAAAATTACAGGCCTCTCATCTTTTTAAGTGGGAGAACTTGCACAATTGGTGGCTGACTAAATACTTTTTTGCCCCACTGTAGCCTACACCTTCACAATAAATCCATTATTTATCTTAGACAGGTCTAAAGAAACATGATATGAAGAAAATGTAGTCTATTTCAGAACCACAGAATTGCATACTCTGAGTTGTCCGTATGTTAGGTCCTGATCTGGCTATGCCAAATGGCTATTCATTTAGCAGACTAGATTTGCTTCGACTTCCGTGGCATTATTTTATAGAATGAAGACTACAATTGAACAAAGCTGAATAAAATAGAAAGGATATTTTCTCCAAACAATTTGAGGGAGTGCGCACAGGCGGCTATTCTGTGTTGAGCAGTTAACAAAGAAATAGGTATTCCTATATGCTTCATAGGGGCGGCAGGGTAGCCTAGTGGTTAGAGCGTTGGGCTTGTAACTGGAAGGTTGCAAGTTCAAATCCCTGAGCTGACAAGGTACAAATCTGTCGTTCTGCCCCTGAACAGGCAGTTAACCCACTGTTCCTAGGCCGCCATTGAAAATAAGAAATTGTTCTTAACTGCCTTGCCTAGTTAAATAAAGGTCAAATTAAATGTAGAGTTATTAATGTAACTTTAGTTGTTCTACAAACGTTGGGCTATATGTTTAGATTTGTAATACATTGTAAGGCTGCATGATGACTCTAATGATGATTTGAAAAAGGTATCTTGAAAGGCATGAGCTCTGCTTTGTTTTTTACGCAGGCTATACACACCATATCAGTCACTGATATTCACAATTTTGACAAGCACTTGATAATGCCTAAAATGTCCTGCCGGCATCCCCTTTGTGTAGCCGTAAATAAATTCTTTAGGCCCTATTTTACGGATTTCATATGACTAGGAATACAGATATGCATCTGTTGGTCACAGATACCTTAACAAAAAAAAGGTGGGGTTGTGGATCAGAAAACCAGTCAGTATCTGGTGTGACCACCATTTTACTCATGCAGCACAACACATCTCTTTCTCAGAGAGTTGATAAGCCTGTTGATTGTGGCCTGTGGAATGTTGTCCCACTCCTCAATGGCTGTGCCAAATTGCTGGATATTGGCAGGAACTGTAACACGCTGTCGTACACGTAGATCCAGAGCATCCCAAACATGCTCAATGGGTGATATGTAGGCCATGGAAGAACTGGGACATTTTCAGCTTCCAGGAATTGTGTACAGATCCTTGTGACATAAGGCCGTGCATTATCACACTGAAACATGAGATGATGGCGGTGAATGAATGGCACGACAACAGACCTCAGGATCTCATCACTGTATCCCTGTGCATTCAAATTGCCATCGATAAAATGCAATTGTTTTCGTTGTCCGTCGCTTATGCCTGCACATACCATAACCCCATCGCCAACAATGGGGCACTCTGTTCACAACGTTGGCATCAGCAAACTGCTTGCCCACACGACGCCATACACGCTGTCATTCATCTGTTAAGAGAACACTTCTCCAGCGTGCCAGTGGCCATCAAAGGTCAACATTTGCCCACTGAAGTTGGTTACAACGCCGAACTACAGTCAGGTCAAGACCGTGGTGAGGATGACGAGCACTCAGATAAGCTTCACTGAAACGCGCTGACAAAACTACACATTTGGACTTTTATTGTCCCCCAGCAGAAGGTGCACCTGTGTAATGATCCTTGATAGTCATTTGTCCCAGAGGTTGAACTGTTTTTGGGGGACCTCTACTGGTAGAGAGGGGAATAAATACAGCAGTCTATGGACTATTCATTTTCACTGCCTTTATTCTAGAGCTGAAATCTAAGGGAAGAAGTGACCATCTCTCTATATCTTCATGAATATTTTGGATAGTTGGCTTATTTGTTATAGCTTTGTAATGTATTTTGTTAGGTTTACCCCTATACATTGCCGTGAAAACGTATTTACTCCATTTCTAATTTTCTCTATTTTTGCATATGTTTGATACTGAATTATCAGATCTTCAACCAAAACCTAATATTAGATTAATGGAACCTGAGTTTACAAATAACACAAAAGTATACCTATTTAATTTATTTAACAAAGTTATTCAACACCCAATTCCCCTGTGTGAGAAAGTAATTGCCCCCTTCCATTCTAACTGGTTGTGCCACCTTCTAGCTGTTGACCAGTCTCTCACTTCGCTGAGGAGGAAAGTTGGCTCACTCTTGCATCCAGAACTGCTTTAACTCAGCGACATTTGTGGATTTTCAGGCATAAACTGATACACGATTTCAATTGGGATTAGGGACTTTGACTAGGCCATTCCAAAACTTCAAATGAGTTGTTTCTTTGAGCTATTTTCATGTAGACTTGATTGTGTGCTTGTGATCATTGTCTTGCTACATGACCCCGCTGCACTTCAGCTCACAGACGGATGACATTCTGTAGAATTCTCTGACTCAGAGCAGAATTCATGCTTTCTTCTAATATATTTCCTGTGATTGGGTTTAGTTAGAGTAGATTTTGTGTTTTGTATAATTTAGTTTGTATCCTGAATTGTAACCATATCCTTCCAACGTATTTGTTAGTTTTGGGAGGCAAGTGTTAAAAACTAGCACGTCCTCGGCATACAAGGTGATTTTCATGCTATTTTCCTCAGATGGTAATACCTTGTAGTTCCTAATGTTACCTTATCGTTTGGGCTAGGGGCTCATTATGTAAGGCAAACAAAGCTGGGGAGGTGCACCATCCCTGGACTGCATTGTAAAGTCATTTTATTTGTCAGATCACTTAAATTCTAACAACAGGATCTTGATAAAGGTTTTTAAAACACTGAATTGCATCTGGCACTTCAGTTTAATACTGTCATTTTCTGCAATGTTGCCAATCTCTGTAGTAACGTCTCAATGTTCAATAATTGAGTGATTTATTTGATATGTTCTTATTCTGGTCTCTCTTTACTTTAATTCAGCTACTATTGAGAACTTCAACGTTGTGGAGACGTTATCGGAAAATGCTGTTATCGTCTATCAGACACACAAGGTAAGAGAGAATGAGTAAAACCCAGATGCCAAAGTTTCAAACCCAGACTCCTTTGGCGTTTTTAAAATGTGTTCCACTGAACATCCCACCACAATAAAGGCACTTTAAAGAGTGCCTTTTAAGTGTGTTTACTAAATGACTGAAAGTAAAATCTACGTGTGTGTGTGTGTGTTGCAGAGGGTGTGGCCTGCCTCTCAGAGAGATGTGCTCTACTTGTCTGCCATGAGGAAGATCCTGGCTAACAACGAGAACAACCCTGACACCTGGCTGGTCTGCAACTTCTCTGTGGACCACGACAACGCCATGGTCAGTATAACCCCCCTACCCCTGGCGACCCAGACACCTGGCTGGTCCGCAACTTCTCTGTGGACCACGACAACGCCATGGTCAGTATAACCCCCCTACCCCTGGCGACCCAGACACCTGGCTGGTCCGCAACTTCTCTGTGGACCACGACTACGCCATGGTCAATCTCAGTTTAGTCTTCTTGAGATGGGCTTTTCCAGGAATTCCTGATTTCCCAGACTGACCTTAATCTATTTTGGGGCGGGGGGGGGTCTGTTACAATAACACCCAGGTTCGTCAAGGTAGAGACTAAACATACATAAAAATATTTATCTTGTATTTTCTTTGGTCAATGCTTGTGAATTGATGATCTTTCATGTCATTGTCCCCCCTCAGCCCACCAACAGGTGTGTCCGTGCCAAAATCAACATCGCCATGATCTGCCAGACCCTGGTAAGCCCACCAGAGGGTGACAGAGAGATCAGCAGAGACAACATCACCTGTAAAATCACCTACGTCGCCAACGGTGAGCTCACCTCCTAAATCACTCTGATAGCCACGACAGATGACCTGCTAGAACAGACAAATAAGCAGTATTACAATAGCCATGTAAACTCAGTAAAAAAAGAAATGTCCCTTTTTCAGGACCCTGTCTTTCAAAGATAATTTGTAAAAATCCAAATAACTTCACAAATCTTCATTGTAAAGGGTTTAAACACTGTTTCCCATGCATGTTCAAGGAGGCATGAGGACTGCAGATGTGGCCAGGGCAATAAATTGCAATGTCCGTACTGTGAGACGCCTAAGACAGCGTTACAGGGAGACAGGACGGACAGCTGATTGTCCTCGCAGTGGCAGACCTACGTGTAACAACACCTACATGGGATCGGTACATCACACATGCAGGACAGGTACAGGATGGCAACAACAACTGCCTGAGTTACACCAGGAACGCACAATCCCTCCATCAGTGCTCAGACTGTCCGCAGTAGGCTGAGAGAGATTGGACTGAGGGCTTGTAGGCCTGTTGTAAGGCAGATACTCACCAGACATCACCAGCAACAATGTCGCCTATGGGCACAAACCCACCGTCGCTGGACCAGACAGGACTGGCAAAAAGTGCTCTTCACTGACGAGTCGCGGTTTTGTCTCACCAGGGGTGATGGTTGGATTTGCGTTTATCGTCAAATGAATGAGTGTTACACCGAGGCCTGTACTCTGGAGCGGGATCGATTTGGAGGTTCCGTCATGGTCTGGGGTGGTGTGTCACAGCATCATCGGACTGAGCTTGTTGTCATAAAAAGCCATCTCAACGCTGTGCGTTACAGGGAAGACATCCTCCTCCCTCATGTGGTATGCTTCCTGCAGGCTCTTCCTTACATGACCCTCCAACATGACAATGCCACCAGCCATACTGCTCGTTCTGTGCGTGGTTTCCTGCAAGACCGGAATGTCAGTGTTTTGTCGTGGCCAGTGAAGAGCCCGGATCTCAATCCCATTGAGCACGTCTGGAACCTGTTGGATCGGAGGGTGAGGGCTAGGGCCATTCTCCCCAGAAATGTCCGGGTACTTGCAGGTGCCTTGGTGGAAGAGTGGGGTAACATCTCACAGCAAGAACTGGCAAATCTGCTGCAGTCCATGAGGAAGAGATGCACTGCAGTAATTTTAATGCAGCTGGTGGCGACACGAGATAGTGACTGTTACTTTTGATTTTGACCCCCTTTTTGTTCAGAGACACATTATTCCATTTCTGTTAGTCACATGTCTGTGGATCTTGTTCAGTTTATGTCTGTTGTTGAATCTTGTAATGTTCATACAAATATTTACACGTTACGTTTGCTGAAAATAAACACAGTTGACAGTGAGAGGACGTTTGTTTTTACCAATAACTATGTATTCTTCAATTAGGGTTTGTGATATTTGAAGCAGGGCCAATATCATTAGACTATATATTGTATATGAATCTACAGGTGTTGTGAATGAACCTGTTCTTTGTGATATCCTGTGTAACGTGTATTTCCTTTTCATCTAAGTGAACCCGGGAGGCTGGGCTCCTGCCTCAGTTCTGAGGGCCGTGGCCAAGAGGGAGTACCCAAAGTTCCTCAAACGTTTCACTGGCTACGTCCAGGAGAAAACATCAGTGAAACCTATTCTCTTCTGAGGTTCACAGGACTCACTACACCACTGTCCACACAAGACTGTTCTGAACATAGCATACCATGACAACCCGAACATAGCTAGCCCTCATGCTTGGTCTCTAGCTCGGTCTCCAGCTAGCTTCAATGTAAGCCCTCATGCTAGGTTCAATGCTAGTTTCCCATTCTACACCTCATGCTAGTTCTTTATACTAGCTCTCAAGCTAGTTTTTATGCTAGCTCCCACATTAGCTAGCATGCTAATGCAGAAAGACCTGTGAGAATAGCCTAAATGTAAAAAATAAAACAAATCCTTTTTCTGGCAGAGATATAATATATAAATGTATGCGTTAAGAAATTTATAAGAAAGCAATTTAAGACATAAAGAAAAAACATGGCTCTATTTTAGTCCTGCTTTTTGTAGTTGTCCTTTTTTAAGAAATGGAGTGTTCCTATTTTGTGTTGATTTAGCTTTTTATAATAATCAGTGGTGGTGTCACAGCTTACTCTCATGCTGCTAATTTTTCAAGTACAACAAAACAATTTAGCCTCCATTTTTTTCCCCCAGAATGAATGTTGTGTTTGTAAAAAATAAAATAAAAAGTGTAGAGGGCTGTCATTGAACTATGACCCCTATGACATAAGACTTGACCTTTTGGCCTTTGTCTCCCTGGTGAAAACACCACTTTGCTGGTGCTGATGGAGGGACGAGACTAAAAGTTTATATTGTTTTCAAATGTTGAAAATGTATTTGTTTCTTTATTTTGGTGGTTGTACTTGAGTCAATAGCTAGGTTTCCAGCCAATTGGGGATAGATTTTCATGCGAATATTCAGAAATCTGCATAAAGAATGAGAATTTTCCCACCAGTGGTGTTTCCACCAAACTGACTTGTTGGTGATAAAAATCAGTGCGTGATGACACAGTGCACTTTTTCACTTAAGTTTTCATGTACTGAATAAAAATCCCATGTCCTTCCATCGCTGTTGCCATAAATAGCAAATGTGCCTACTCTTGTCTTGGCACGTGCGCTCTAGCCAACAACTCGCAGATACAATGCTGGTAGGCTAGTCTACATTATATTATTATGGATTAGAGTGAGAATATTTATATTTGTCAAGCATCGATCATCATGTCACCGGAATAAGATCCTCTATTTATTGGAAAGGAGCATCAAGCTCATCACCTTGCACTTTCATTACCCTGTAAAATGTATAATTTAGCCTAATAAACGGCATGGTTTCCCGAGTCGTAGTGGGAGTTCCACACACCATATCATTGTGTGACTCACAATATTATGGTTATATCAATATTTGTGCATAAAAGCATTTCCACCATTTCACTCGTAATTAATTTTAGACACAAAGATCCCAACATGTTGAACGAACAAATTACCTGTTGGCATTTATAACAATTTACTGAAAGTTAGTTTCTAGCACAGCTGTTGTGATTTTTTTTTCAAATGCAATATAACTTCGCATAAAAACTGGTTGGAAACGTGGTTAGTGATGACATGATGTAGCAGCACAATTTAGAGTTGGGGTTTTAGATATCTTGATTATAACTGTATATAATGTCAGCAACCATTTCTGCTTCAGAACTGTCATTTTTTAAATGCCTGCAGATGCTTTTTGTGACTGACTCCATATGCCTGACTGGGGAGATAACCCAGTATGTTTTGGGATGGGGTAGGTGAGAGGGTGCTGATAGACCGTACACCCATATGAAATCACTAGAGAAGTGCCTAGGCCCGAGTTCCAATACCTGATTATCCTCCTCTCTTCTCCCTTCATTGAAATAATCAACCCTGATATGACTGAATGGAAACCTGAAACTTGACTTTCACTTATCCATTAGGGCTGATGTTCGGTCAGTCATTACTTCTAGAAAGGGAGGAAGGAAGCAGGCCCTTTCAAGGCATTTAGACAGCTCCTATGTTTCAGAGGACAGAAGCTTTATCTCCTGCTGGGCACTTCAGTGAAACAATGACTGAAAACCGAAGTCTTTCATTTCAGATACCTATTTGAAACTAAAGGGTTTGGGGGTTAATGTCAAATTCATATCATACCTCTTAATTGTGATATTGCAATCAGCAGAAATTGATTTTCACATAAAATATCCTTGGAGGATGTGAACTGTATGCTGGCTTTCATTCCCCAACTGGATCAAGTGATTTTTACTTTGTACGTTCACCAATGTGCAAAGTCATCCAATAAGTCTGGTTTCCCAGACTCCGATTGAGCCCACTTCTGGACTAAAAATGCATGTTCTACATTCATTTGTCCTGGAATAGGCACAATGTGGGTCTGAGAAACTGCCCCAATATCTCTCCTATGAATTAAGTTGCACTGAATGTAAATAAAAGTAGTCATGCAAAATCTCTTGGGATTGATTTAAACCCATACTGTGAAAATGTGGCACTTCTTTAGCTCTGTTTGGAAAGAAAAATAAAATAAAACATTTTCTCCACTTCGGTGTGCTTTGAATCCTAGTTTCCCCTCCCCCTTCTCTCACCATCTACAAACTCAATGTCAGTATAATTATACAGAAAGCCAATGAGTCCTGGTATTTAGGTTGTGACGAAAACCAGTTGACATATGGCTTGTTGGAATGAACCTACGGCAGGGTTTCCCAAGCGGTGCACATTGTTTTTGCCCTCGTACTACACAGCCGATTTAAATAAACTAATCAAGCTTTGAGAATTTGAATCAGCTGTGTAGTGTTAGGGCAAAAACCAAAATATGGGCCCCGAGGGCAGAGTTTGGGAAATGCTGCCATAAGGCCAAGCATCCCAACAAATCGATAGACCACTAGTGAGCTGCTTTACAACAAATAGCAAACATGAACTTTATTTATTGGAAAAGGTTGTCTCTTAAAAGCAGTTTATTGAAGGCGACTTGTATGGCTTTGTTTCATCCGTTATTCCCACATACATCTAAACACTCGCTGAAGCAATGCAACTTCAGTCCCAAACCTCAACTGTAGTGGTTTAGACACCATTTAAAGGCAGACTAATAGCGAAATTGAAATTTAAAAGGCAATGTTTCAACGCTGCATATGTCGGCTCAAATTTCAAGTTGTAATATACCTCGGATTTTCAGTGCTACGGATTGAATCAAGCCCAGAGACCGTTAAACCATTTCTTACACATTCCCAATTAAAAGGTACCTCAAAACACTGCAGTGTAAGGCATATATACTCAGACCAAGAACACTCAATCATACTGTACACTCACATTATAGCTAGCACCTTGGTTTGACATTTTAATCCAACATTATCGATAAAACAAATTCAACAAATTAAATAATACGTTAAAATCAGGAGGTATGGCAGGTTTAATTTGAAACGAAACGATCTACAGCAACACTAGGCTTGCCTCTCAACCAACTATTTGGCAACTTAGTGCAAAATATCTCACCCGTAGCAATGTTTTAACCAAAGATTTAGTCAGGAGATTTGGGTTGCATTCTGCCCAATCCTGCACAGATTACAGTATCATATTGCCCTGGCACTTCTCCAGATACTGTAAGAAGCTGATCATCGGCACATCCACTGAATGTGTGCCTCTAGAATGTACCCATTAAAAAAATATATATATATTGCTTCAGGGCATTTGATCACAACTAACCTGTTGTCCATGATATAGGGGGTTGTGTGGCTGTGTGCACACAGAGGTTAAAGGCCAAATCCTTCTTCAAATTAAATTCTCATTTCAATTTGGTCAGTCTGTCCACATAATTCCGGTGGCCATTTTAAAGACAATGGCACATTTGTGAATTTGCTAAAGTAAAAAAAATCATAATACAAAATCTTTTTTTTCCCCATTCAGACAATCCCACTGCACACACAGTGAATAAACAGAATAATCAGAGTCCTTTGAGTTCCATTCTGCACTGTGTATTAACCAAGTGACGAGTCAGATATCTCTGAGGTTAGCAGCAGACAGAAGTACTTCTCCCCCAGTGTCCAGCCCAAACCACTCCTTTCCAAAACTGTTCCATTAGCAGTTTTATTTCTGTTGTAATAAATAAACAGCAGCCATCTTCTGGGTAGGAGGATGTATTGTTGCAGGCTGGATGCTCTGAGATGAAAGGAGCATGCTCACACTGGGCTAATCCTCCAGCTCCCAGAATTCACTGCAGGTCCTCTATCACTAGAAGGCTCATTGTGATTGGTTGTAATGTATCTGTCACGCAGCCTCCTCTGAGTGGGATTGAGCTATTTGTGGCACATTGGCTTCAGATCTGAGAGGGAAAAAGAAACATTGAAAGTAAAGCAGTCACCAATCTTTTCAGGAATAGTGTGAACAGAGTAGCATTCTCCCTTTTAGAAGAGGTCTCTGGAGTGTAGTTGTGAGCCATGAGGGTTAAGTGTAGTATACCTACTGTGAGTCGGGGGGTTATGGGTAGTGTAGTTTACCTGTTGTGGGTCATGTGACTCTGTACGAGGTGTCCGGCGGCGAGAGCGGACATCAGAGACAGTTCTCCTGCCAGGACGGTGGCACAGACCACGCTGGCCAACTGACGGGCATTATCCCCTGGACCAGTTAGACTGGCACCCTGCACACCCAGCATCTACAATGAACATGCATACAGGTTAATACTTACCCTTATTGGAGGGGTTAATACACACACACAAACACACTGTACCTGTAGACAGGATTGTTGTGGTGCCAGGTTGGTGCCCCCTCCTACAGTGCCCAGTTCTATAGAGGGCATGGTACAGCTGATATACAGGTCCTCTCTTTCAGGACCCACTTGCTCCATCAGAGTTATACAGTTACTACTGCCCACTGTCTGGGCTGGGTCCTAGAGAGAGAGAGAGGGGAGGGAGATTATATAGGAAAAAATATATATTTTTATTGGTTTAGGTAAGACAGAATCTCAGAAGATCAGACTTTTCTTTTTAAGTACCTGTCCACAGGCAATGTAGATGGCAGCTACGATGTTAGCAGCGTGAGCATTGAAGCCTCCTATACTACCAGCCATGGCTGAGCCCACTAGATTCTTATTGATGTTCAACTCTACTAGGGCAGTAGTACTGGTCTTTAGGACCTGGAGAGACAGAGAGCATCATCTCAAAACAAAGGAAGGGGGAAAATCACTGTAGTGTCTAAAATGTTCAGTTCTTCCAAGTCAGTATGTACCTTGTCTCAACGTACAGACGTGCTCAAATGTGTTGGTACCTTACAGCTCATTGAAATAATGATTCATTCCTCCTGAAGAGTGATGGAATTAGATACATGTATTATACATGTATACTTGCATGCATTTGGTATGTCATAGAATAAAGCAAAGAAGCTGTGAAAAGAGATGAATTATTGCTTATTCTAAAATGCCACGGACACATTTATTGGTACCCCTTAGAAAAGATAAATAATTAAATTATAGTGATATCAAACTAATTCGTTTCTTTAATTAGAATCACATGTCTCCAATCTTGTAATCAGTGATTCAGCCTATTTAAATGGAGAAAAGTAGTCACTGTGCTGTTTGGTATCATTGTGGTCACCACACTGAACATGGACCAGAGTAAAGCGGTCACTGTGCTGTTTGGTATCATTGTGGTCACCCCACTGAACATGGACCAGAGTAAAGTAGTCACTGTGCTGTTTGGTATCATTGTGGTCACCCCACTGAACATGGACCAGAGTAAAGTAGTCACTGTGCTGTTTGGTATCATTGTGGTCACCACACTGAACATGGACCAGAGTAAAGTAGTCCCTGTGCTGTTTGGTATCATTGTGGTCACCACACTGAACATGGACCAGAGTAAAGTAGTCACTGTGCTGTTTGGTATCATTGTGGTCACCACACTGAACATGGACCAGAGTAAAGTAGTCACTGTGCTGTTTGGTATCATTGTGGTCACCACACTGAACATGGACCAGAGTAAAGTAGTCACTGTGCTGTTTGGTATCATTGTGTGCACCACACTGAACATGGACCAGAGTAAAGTAGTCACTGTGCTGTTTGGTATCATTGTGGTCACCACACTGAACATGGACCAGAGTAAAGCGGTCACTGTGCTGTTTGGTATCATTGTGGTCACCACACTGAACATGGACCAGAGTAAAGTAATCACTGTGCTGTTTGGTATCATTGTGGTCACCACACTGAACATGGACCAGAGTAAAGTAGTCACTGTGCTGTTTGGTATCATTGTGGTCACCACACTGAACATGGACCAGAGTAAAGTAATCACTGTGCTGTTTGGTATCATTGTGGTCACCACACTGAACATGGACCAGAGTAAAGCGGTCACTGTGCTGTTTGGTATCATTGTGGTCACCACACTGAACATGGACCAGAGTAAAGTGGTCACTGTGCTGTTTGGTATCATTGTGGTCACCACACTGAACATGGACCAGAGTAAAGTAGTCACTGTGCTGTTTGGTATCATTGTGGTCACCCCACTGAACATGGACCAGAGTAAAGTAGTCACTGTGCTGTTTGGTATCATTGTGGTCACCACACTGAACATGGACCAGAGTAAAGTAGTCACTGTGCTGTTTGGTATCATTGTGGTCACCACACTGAACATGGACCAGAGTAAAGTAGTCACTGTGCTGTTTGGTATCATTGTGTGCACCATACTGAACATGGACCAGACAAAGCAAAGGAGAGATTTGTCTGATGAGATCAGAAAGAAATAATAGACAAGCATGGTAAATGTAAAGGCTATAAGACCATCTCCAAGTAGCTTGATGTTCCTGTGACAACAATTGCAAATATTATTAAGAAGTTGTAGGTCCATGGAACTGTACCAAAGCTCCCTGGGCGCGGCCGCAAAGAAGGATAGTGCGAATGGTAGAAAAAGAACCAAGGATAACTGCCAAGGTGAAGGTACGTGAGTTTCTGATCGCACCATCCATCACTTTTTGAGTGAAATGGGCTCCATGGAAGAAGACCCAGGAGGACCACTTTTGGGAGAATGTCCTTTGGACAGATGAATCAAAACTGGAGCTTTTTGGCAAGTCACAATCTATGTTCACAGATGAAAAAATGAAGCCTTCAAATAAAATAACACATTACCTACAGTAAAACATGGAGGCTCGGTTATGTTTTGGGGCTGCGCCTGGCACAGGATGCCTTGAATCTGTGCAGGTCACAATGAAATCAAGACTATCATGTACTGCCCAGTGTCAGAAAGACTGTCATGGGTCCTCCAACGGGATAAATACCCAAAACACACAGCTAAAAGCACCCAAGAATGGATAAGAACCAAACATTGGACTATTCTAAAGTGGCCTATGAGTCCTTATCTGAATCCCATCGAACATCAATGGAAAGAGCCGAAACTTGCAGTCTGGAGAAGGCACCCATCAAACCTGAGATAGCTTGAACAGTTTGCTCAGGAGGAGTGGGCCAAACTACCTGTTAACAGGTGCAGAAGTCTCATTGAGAGCTACAGAAAACATTTGATTGCAGTGATTGCCTTTTAAGGTTGTGCAACCAAATATTAGGTTACGGGTCGCATCATTTTTATCCATGCCATTTTTGGCCATGCCATTTTATTATTTACAATATTATGTTGAATAATAAAATCAAAAGCAAAGTCAGATTTTTATTAAATATGGAATAAACAATGGTGGATGCCAATTACTTTTGTCAGTTTCAAGTTATTTGAAAGAATTGTGCATTCTTCATTTTTTTGTGGAGGGTACCAACAAATTTGAGCATGTGTGTGTGTGTCACCATTTGAGTATCTGTGTGTGTGGTTGTGTGTGTGTGTGTGTGTCTCCATTTGAGTATCTATGTGTGTGGTTGCTGTAGCTGTAACTTACCTCTCGGACCACCCTGGCGGGGACGGTGACCTCACACACAGCAGACTTTCCCCGGCCCAGGATCCAGTTCATGGCTGAAGGTTTCTTATCAGTGCAGTAGTTTCCGCTCACCGCTAGAACCTGGAGCTCAGGGAACTCCTGCTGGAGCCTGCTCACTGCCTGCTCTGTACCCTGCAGACACACAGAGACAGTTAATATGTGCTATTAGACACCAGAAACAGCATTCTTATTATTCTGTGAAGTCCATTCAATCACCAGTAAGTAAGTCCTCTGAAGAATGTAGCGTCTCTAAAATGGACACCTTTACTGCTCCACTGTATTACCTTTTAGAATGGTACACACACACACACACACACACACACACACACACACACACACACACACACACACACACACACACACAGAGCATAGTCTGACCTTAGAGAGCATGTTCATGCCCATGGCGTCTCCAGTGTGGGACTGGAAGCGGATGTAGAGGTTCCTCCCTGCTAGACCTACCAATAGCTTGTCCAGACGGGCAAACCTAACAGACAGAGGCAAATATGCAACTACTGTACAACAGAACAATACTATGTGACGGCCAATTTAAACTCCATCATTGAGATCTGAGTAGCTAGAAGTTGCCTCCAGTCACCGACCTAGGGTCAGTTATGTTCTATAAACCACATTAGGTGAGGTTACAGGTATGATTGGATAACCTGATCATTATTACATGACCCAACCTATATATTGATCTTTTTGACCCTGAGGTGACTGTGACCTTTAACCCTTGACCCTGACCTGCTGGTGTGGTCGAAGGCATCCTTGATGGTCCTGAAGCCCTCTGTGGTCTCCAGCCAGGTCTTGACCTCTACAGCCCGGCACGCTGAGGGCAGCCGTACAACAGGACCCCGCGTCATACCGTCAGCTAGCACCCTGCTGCTGCAACCGCCACTCAACTGGAGAGAGAAAGGAAGGTTAGAGGAGACAAAGAGTTAACCCACGCTAGACATATACTCTACACTCAGAGTTAAACTACAATAGACGTATACTTTACACTCACAGCGATGGCCCGGCATCCTCTGTTTGTGCTGGCCACAAGGCAGCCTTCCGTCGTTGCCATGGGAACATGGAACTGCTTCCCATCCAATAGGAGAGGGCCAGCAACTCCCACCGGCACGGGCATGTAGCCAATGACGTTCTCACAGCAGGTGCCCATCACCTGATAAGAGAGGAAGACATGGGATGGGTGAGGGCAGGACCACAATAGACCTTACTGGGTTGATTTCAGACCAACCTTACTTCAACTGTCTGTTTCAGTAAACTGGATTAGTGGCAGTTGTAGTCCCTATGAGTAGGCTACCTTAGTGTAGTCATAGTCCTTGTAAGGAAGACAGGCCAAGGCAGAGGGTGATGGTAGTTTGGATGATAGCATCTCTCTCCGGATGACAACGCCCCTCTCTGGTGTTTCCATGACAGCCTCCAGCTTATAGGTCAGGATGTTTCGTGATGTCACCAGCTCCATCACCTCGGCATTGCTAAGAAAACGAGCGCCCAACTGGAAAGAGGCATAGTCAGAGAGCCATAAATACATATCAATATTAACACATGCAGTGCCTTCAGAAAGTATTCAATTGAGAAAAGCTGAAATGTATTGTTATGGCAAGCCTAAGTCAGCTCAGGAGTAAAAATGTGCAAAAAAATCTAATCAAATTGTATTGGTCACATACACATGGTTAGCAGATGTTAATGCGAGTGCAGCGAAATGCTTGTGCTTCTAGTTCCAACAGCGCAATAATATCTAACAATTTCCCAACTACCTAATACACACAAATCTAAAGGAGTGAATGAGAATATGTCCATATAAATATATGGATGGATGAGTGATGGCCGAGCAGCATAGGCAAGGTACAATTGATTGTATAAAATACAGTTTATACACATATATACACATAAGATATGTAAACATTATTAAATTGGCATTATTTAAAGTGACTAGTGATCAATTTATTAGTGTCCAGGTGTCCAGTGATTGGGTCTCAATGGAGGCAGCAGCCTCTCAGACTTAGTGATTGCTGTTTAGCAGTCTGATGGCCTTGAAATAGAAGCTGTTTTTTCAGTCTCTCAATCCCAGCTTTGATGCACCTGTACTGGCCTCGCCTTCTGGATGGTAGCGGTGTGAACATTTTACCCTTTGCATATTTACTGACCCATATTTACTGACCCAATGTTAGTATGTGTTTCAGTATAGGGACTATTTGGCACACAACACAAGAACAGGTCTGTTTCATATATGATCATGTTTTACATGAACAAAAATAGGCTGCTGTCCCAAGTAGGGGATCATCACTCACCTTTTGTGTGCTCATGTTTATTTATTTATTTAACCTTTATTTTCAAGGTCCCATTGAGACCAAGGTCTATTTTGCAAGGGAGCCCTGTATCTTACCATTAAACAACAAATTACACATAGAAAATACACCAGAAAATGATTGAATATGTCCGTAAACACATCAGCCAGCTGGGTTTGCGCATGCTCAGAGGACGCGGCTAGGGATGCCGTCTGGGTTAGCAGCCTTGCTGCTGACGGCCACGGGGAAGGAGAGGCGCAGTCCTTGTTATTGGGCCGCGACGGTGGCACTGTTTAGTTTGTCTGGAAGTGTGACGTCGGTGTCCGTGACGTAGCCGGTTTTCTTTTTGTAGTCCGTAATTTCCTGAAGACCCTGCCACATACGTCTCGTGTCTGAGCCGTTGAATTGAGACTCCACTTCGTCCCTGTACCGGCATTTCGCTTGTTTGATTGCCTTGTGGAGGGAATAACTACACTGTTTATATTCAGCCATATTCCCAGACCTCAGACCTCCATGGTTAAATGCGGTGGTTCACACTTTCAGTTTTGCGCAAATGCCGCCATCCATCCACAGGTTCTGGTTAGGGTAGGTTTTAATAGTCACAGCGGGTACATCATCTCCAATGCACTTCTTTATAAACTCACTCACTGAGTCAGCGTATAGATTGATGTTGTTATCGGAGGCTGGCCGGAATATATCCCAGTCCGCTTAATCAAAACAATCTTGAAGAGTGGATTCCAACTGGTCAGACCAGCGTTGAATGGTTCTAGTCACTGGTACATCGTGTTTGAGTTTCTGCCTATAAGATGGTAGGAGCAAGATAGCATCGTGGTCAGATTTGCCGAAGGGAGGGCAGTGGAGGGCTTTGTATGCATTGTCGAAGTTAGAGTAGCAGTGATTGAGTGTATTACACCTGCGCAATCAATATGCTGATAGAATTTAGGTAGCCTTGTTCTCAAATTTGCTTTGTTAAAATCACCAGCTACAATAAATGCAGCCTCGGGATATATGGTTTCCAGTTTACATGGAGTCCAGTGAAGTTCCTTGAGGGCCGTCTTGGTGTCTGCTTGAAGGGGAATGTACACCGCTGTGGCGATAACTGACGAGAATTATCTTGGGAGATAATATGGCCGGCATTTGATTGTAAGGAATTCTAGGTTGGGTGAGCAGAAGGACTTGAGTTCCTGTACGTTGTTATGAATACACCAAATTGTAGCCTGTACCCTGACGTCACTCACAGACAGTGAGCCTCCAGTGACCTTCCATCTGAAGGGGCGGGACGCCACCTTGTGGACTGGGAGAGATTGGAAATGGATGAAGAACCACCACTCTTGACAACAGTGTGTGTGAATGTGGAGAAGGGACACTTTTCATCAAACTCACATGCGGGAGACAACACTTTTGACATCCATGAACACTGTGGAACTTGAGTTGAAAAAAAGGTTTACCTAAAGTCTGACCCACAATGGGTCCCATGACCCCAGCGATAAGTGATGTAGCCCGATTGACAGTACTGTTGTCACAACGATCCTGGCTGGCACCCAGCACTGGACCACACGTATTAAAAATAGATCCAGGGGAAAAAAACATTATCATGGAGGTTACTGGCGACAGGTATTGGCTCTCCAGCTTTTTAGCACCTTGTAGCCTAGCTGGGAATAGGAAAGATGGCTCTCTGAAAACCTGACCCCTTCTGTGGTAACAGACGGGCGATTCGTAATCTAATCTTATTCCCAGGAATGAAAAGCGCTGAGCTGGAGAAAGACAGCTAATTTCTGTGTGTAGGATAATAGCATGGTCGTGTCCAACCCTGCTTGTTCCCTCGACTCCGCTACCAACCATCAATCGCCTACAGGTTCCATAACCTTATTCACTAGAGACCTCATTAGGGACTAGTGAGATACAGGCAGGAATCAGCAATGAATCCCAGTAATGAGCCATCTATGGGGAGGGGTGACCCGTTGTGGACAGAGAGTGAATCGCCCAATTTACTACTCCCACTCTGGGGAGATTGATATAACCCTTGAACCCTGTGAATACCATGGAACACGTGGTACCAGAGGGGCATTAAAACGTCTTGGCGCACCCATCCCGTTAGCGGGATCATTTCCGTCAACATCCGCTGAATTGCAGCGCGCCAAATTCAAATTAAATTACTAAAAATATTTAATTTTCATGAAATCACAAGTGCAATATAGCAAACACAGCTTAGCTTGTTGTTAATCCACCTGGCATGTCAGATTTCAAAAAAGCTTTACAGCAAAAGCTATCCAAGCGTTTATGTTAGGACATCTCTCTCAGCAGACAAAACATTACAAACAGCTAGCAGCAAAGTAGACTGTTTTTGTGACTTTCGTGACCAATCAAATGAATCGCTTACCTTTGATGATCTTCGGATGTTTGCACTCACGAGACTCCCAGTTACACAATAAATGTTCCTTTTGTTCGATAAAGATTATTTTTATATCCAAAAACCTCCATTTGGTTGGCGCGTTTTGTTCAGAAATCCACAGGCTCGTGCAAGTCATGACGGGCAGACAAAAATTCCAAATAGTATCCGTAAAGTATGTAGAAACATGTCAAACGTTTTTTCATAATCAACCTCAGGTTGTTTTTACAATAAATAATCGATAATATTTCAACCGGACCATAGCTTTTTCAATATGAGAGAGAGAGAAAATGTCTGCTCCAAGATGTTGCGCATTCAAAACTCTGCTGGCACCCAGCCACCCACTGACGCGATGTGATTGTTCTCGCTCATTTTTTAGAATAAAAGCCTGAAACTATGTCTGAAGACTGTTCACACCATGTGGAAGCCATAAGGAAATCTGGTTGATATCCCTTTAAAATGGAGGGAAGGCATGCAATGGAACAGAGGTTTCAAGAAAAACAGCACTTCCTGGTTGGATTTTCCTCAGGTTTTCGCCTGCAATATCAGTTCTGTTATACTCACAGACAATATTTTGACAGTTTTGGAAACTTTAGAGTGTTTTCTATCCTAATCTGACAATTATATGCATATTCTAGATTCTGGGCCTGAGAAATAGGCAGTTTCATTTGGGTACGTTTTTCATCCAAACATCAAAATACTGACCCTACACTCAACAGGTTAAACATGGACGAGCTTGCAACATACATTGTGCTTCTGTATAACCTGCATGAAGCCTGGGCACAGAGGGCTCCGGCAATGGCTGACGTAATACCCCATTTGCCGTAACAAGACGTAGGGGCACTGTCGTCACAGACATTTTTTGTAGAGCGGTGCAGCTGCTCGGAGGCTACTTCCTCATAGGAGTAGCATGCAAGCCCCCTCTCACTACTCCCTCCAACTCCAGGAATTGAGAATAGGAATGGGGTTGCCAAAGCGCTGGGGGGACACTAGTAAGCTTCATTCACAGGAAGTTATGCATGCTAGATGACGTTAGCCAGGAGGCTCTTTAGTCTAAGTTAGCCTCTTTGACGGCAGCACAGTCCGTTCAGAATAACCAAGCGACCGGGACGAAATCCTTCTGGGAAGAGAGGCAAGCGGTGCTTAACCAAGGCAGACACAGGCAGCAGGGCTATACCCACATAATTTGTTCACCCACTCGTTGAATAGCCTCACGTAACCAGCGAAAGAGTGCATAGGAGCCAGGAGACATTCGACCTGACCAACGACCTGAAACGTTGCCGCAACTCAGACAAAGTACAGGCACCCGGGAGAAGAAGTCACTATCAACAACACAAAGACCCCTAAAAAAAATCCTACACTATTGACAAGAGAACCTCCGCCGCGGACTAGTAGTGGAACAGTGCCAGCCGTCCCCTAGTCTCATACACAAAAAAATCAAGGGCATGCACCGAGCCGAGACATAAAAGACAACCATCACAGACATTGGGGTATGGTCGTGAACCTGGCTTATTAGCCTTTGTTGTTTCGGTCACGTTAGCCATCTTACTTATTGCTATAGCCAGGCAAATCGAAGAATAACTGATTGTTTGTGATTAGGAAACTTATGAGAACCATACAAACTTCAGCACACAATGTCCAGGGGGTGAGCAAGCTCTACCAATAATGGACAGTTTACGCAATGCAAAACAGTCTCGTGTTCCAATTGTTTGAATAGCGTTAAAAGCGGAATCATTTAAGGAATGAATCCGAGCCTCACGCTTATCACCTGTGGAAGAAGAGACTTCCAGCGAGGTGAAGATTTTATTGGCCTTGTCAGGCGTGATTGTAGATCCTTCAACCAAAGTCACGATAGTGCAACTCCCCATAGTATGTTGTACCGAAGTTGACTGACTGAAAAGGAACCGTGTTTAAGTAATTGTGAGCAAAGAATGGTAATATTTGAGTGGTTGTTCTGTGTTTTAATACAGTTGTGTTTAACATAGTATGGTGCTGGATCCTGAGCGCAGTTGTGTAAAGGGGAAGCTCACCTCAGGGTTTCTGAGGATGGACAGACACTGTTCCAGTGAGCGGGGCTGGGAGGGGGAGTTGGGGAGAGACGTAGTTGTGTCTGGAGTTGGGGTAAAGACAGGAGGTGGGGGACACACACTGTCCCCTAAACTCTGAGGGAGAGGTCCTTTCAGAGAGAAGGGACCGTTCTGCAACATTGAGGCCACCAGGGGTTGAATCACCTCAACTACAGAGAGAAAGAGAGTGAGTAAGAGAGAAAAAAAAGTAGAGGGGAGAAAGATAACAATGAGACCAACAAACTTATAACCAGAGGAATCTCAAAACAAATCAAGCACAATAACCTTGACTCAGCTTACCTCTTTCCTCTTTGGCCGCTATGTTAGAATCAGTTTTAGCCAAAGGGTTTGGGGTGCTGTTGGTTGTCGGGGATGTTTTAGCAGGTGCACGATCCCTCCTGCAGCAGTCCTCAGCCCCCTTATGGCTCAGTGCAGGGGTGGAGATAGAGGTGGAGATGGGGCTCTTTAGGGACAACTCTGTCTCAGCCGGCTCAAAGAAGACGTACTTCACAGCCAGCAGCAGAGCCAGACCCAGGGTTATCACCTGCTCCAGCTCCATACTAACGAGAGAAGAGAGAGCTGAAAAACTTTACAAGATTTTGCTTTCACAGATTCAGTTTCTTTTTTATTTATTTAACTAGGCAAGTCAGTTAAGAACAAATTCGTATTTTCAATGACGGCCTAGGAACAGTGAGTTAACTGCCTTTTTAACTTATCAGCTCGGGGATTGGATCTAGCAACCTTTCGGTTACTGGCCCAACGCTCTACCCACTAGGCTACCTGCCGCCCCAGTTGAGGCCGAGTCACCAAGAACAAAAGGGCAGAGGGAGAATGTTCTAGAAATAGTCCAGTCCACCACCCAGAGGTGGGAGATGTGATATAATGACTTACCTGGTGAGCGGTATCGGCCAGAGAGTGTAGTCTTGGTCCATCCTCTGGACTGTAGGCCCATCGAGAGCTAGACTACTGCTGGCGCCAACGACTGTCCGGTTCTGACCTGGCTGCTCTGACACCAGACGACTGTGGGCATGGACCAGAACCAGACCTAGAGACTACAGGAAGAGAACAGACCACATTCTTTATGCTGTTATTTCTCCATATGATCTTGACTGTCTGGGTTACGGTTGTTAACTAAGGGTTCGGGGTAGTGCTAAGGTTGGTCAATTTTTACCATGATTATTTTAACCCTCTGTGTAACAGGGTTTGGTTTGTTGTCCTCCTCTTCAGCCATAACACGGGCAAAGTGACTCAGCTGCCAGACGGGACGGCCCTCGCGGCTCTCCCTGGACAGCTACACACACACACACACGGAAAGAGGTGAGGAGATGTTACACACACATCTGAAAACACTCCCTTCACTTTCCAACTCTTATCTTAAAAACCAGAGAGAACAGACACACACACAAGCTCAAACGCAGAGACACACAATTTCAGACACACACCTCAGAATCTTTATTCCTGTGCCCATCCTTACCTCGAGGACCAGGGAGACGCAGGCAGGGAAGAAGGTCATGAAGACAAAGTAGTTGGCCAGGACAGACATGCAGCCGAAACAACACATCATCTCCAGCTGACGCACACCTGACATGGTGCCCACTCCAATGACCAGACACTCCACCAAGGCATCCAGGGTGAAGGTAGGACCCAGGATAGCCATGCCCTGAGAGATGTTCTCTCTCACCTCCTCCTATATAGAAAAACACACATATAGGTTAGGATTTCCCTTTACATAAACCACTAAATCCCATTGATTTAAAGAATCTCTGTTCCGCTGGTCAAGAGTGCAGCTCCGGCATAAATGTTAGTTCAGAAGTCTCACATCAGAAAAGCTATGATAATATTGAGTTACTCCAAAAATGCCAGTAGCCAGCCACTGTTTCTTGAGACAACAGCTGAGTCCCAATATTATTTCTTGGCATACATATATTAGTGTTTTATGTACTCTGTGGAAGGCACTGAGAGAGGTTGCTTACCTGTGAGTTGGAGCTAAGGGCAAACTTGGCCAGGGTACAGGCCTTGGATAGGTCAATGAGGAGCAGGAAGAATGGCAGAGCTTCACTGAGGAGAGAAAACACAGTTACATTTCATAAAGAAGTTCTGAATAACATGTAAGACAAGTTTAAGGACTGGGATTTGACTGTTCAAGTACTCCCTTTCCTTTTTTCAGAGTACTCAAAAAATAATAATAATCGGGCATTTTTAGAACAATGCCCGCACCGTGAAAAAAATGGGTGCGCATGTATCTATACTGAACAAAACTATAAACGCAACATGCAACAATTTAATTGATTTTACGGAGTTATTTCATTTGAGGAAGTCAGTCAATTTAATTAAATAGGCCCTAATCTATAGATTACACATGACTGGGAATAAAGACATGCATCGGTTGGTCACATACCTTTAAAAAAGGCCCTCAAAATGGGCATCAGGATCTTGTCATGTTACTTTTGGCATTCAAACTGAGATCGATAAAATGCAATTGTGTTCGTTATCTGTAGCTTATGCCTGCCCATACCATAACCCTATCACCACCAAATTTGCTAAAATTATGTTGGAGGCAGTTTATGGTAGAGACATTAATATTAAATTCTCTGGCAACAGCTCTGCTGGACATTCCTGCAGTCAACATGTCAATTGCATGCTCAATCAAACCTTGAGACATCTGTGGCATTATGTTTTGTGTCACAAAACTGCACATTTTAGAGTGGCCTGGTTATTGTCCCCAGCACAAGGTGCACCCGTGTAATGATCATGCCATTTAATCAGCTTCTTGATATGCCACACCTGTCAGGTGGATGGATTATCTTGGCAAAGGAGAAATGCTCACCAACAGGGATGTAAACAAATTTGTGAACAACATTTGAGAGAAATACACCTTCCTGGAATCTTTTATTTCAGCTCATGAATCATGGAGCCAGCACTTTACATGTTGCATTTATATTTTTGTTTAGTGTATATGCCAACAGTGCGCAATAATGGCTCATTTATAATAACCATTACAAATAAATCCTAATTGCCCAACAATATCAATAAAAACAAGTGCCATTTAAGATCAATTTACTGAAACCTTAAAATCAACTGGTTTTATTATATATTGTAAAACAATCTCCAAAAAGGTAGTAACCTCAGCAGTGGAGCTTTCTTATAGAAGCCTTTGGAATAGCCTTGTTTTGTTAATTTAGCAGACAAGACACGCTCATTTCCTGAGCACTTACCAGCCATGACACACCAATTTGATAGTAGGGATGCACGATTAAAAAACAATAATAAATAAAACATTTTTTTTAATAATCGGTGAACATATCGGAATCAGACGATATTTGCTAAAAATGCAAACATCGGTATCGGCCCATGTTTAGTTTAACGCCGATGTGCAAAACCGATGTCAAAGCTGACGTGAAAACCTGTATAACGTAGGTACATGCCGTAATGACGCCACGTAAAGTATTGCGCTACACGTGCAACACAGCATTCATAAGCTAGCCCACAAAGTCTGCTGTGTGGATCAAGCAGTCATTTGAAAGAGTAGGACATTTTCAGCGCGATAACTCAAAAGGCGAAATCCATTAAAGCCAATATAATGAAATTAATTGCCCGTGATGTTGGCTTTCGTCAACTGGTCGAGCACCAGTACACACTACCATGTGAGCTATTTTTCAATTGTTGCCCTACGGGAGTTACACAGTAATAGCGTCGCTGCTATTAGCTTCAAGACATACATACTATGGAACGCCGTTTGGGACTTTACATGTCAAAAAAGATTTGTTATAATGTGTTCGAACACAACTTCTGGGGAAGCTAGCTTTAGCTTGGTACCTAGCTAACACCAATACAACCAGCCTGAAAACAATGACCAGTAGAAACTGCACCAATTTTCATTATTCTTAGCAATGATTTAGGAATCCGTGTAAGTATTAGCTAGGTTGCCACTTCAGTTCATGAAAATAAATGGCTAGCCAGCTAATTAATCCTGTTGCCCAAAGCTAATGTTATAAGCATCCAGGTAACTTCATCTGGCTAGTGAGGCTCGACCGGAATTGGTTGTGTTGTGAAGCTTGCCACAATAAGGATGAGGCACAATAGAGGAATTTGCGGTTTGCCTTCAAAATAAAAGTGTAATTGACAGTAATGCAAATGAATACAAATAGCAGAATTATGCAATACATTTATTATGAAGGCTAACCGCAAAGTCCACTATTGTGGCTAATCCTTATTGTGGCTAGCTTCACATAGATGGGTCCGACCACAATTAATCAAATAAAAACTGTCTTATAAATTAGAGTTATTTTAAATGATGTTAGCTAGCTAACTACAGCTACTGAAACAGATGTTTTGCATCCATGAGATAGCAAGCTAGCTTATATATACACTGCTCAAAAAAATAAAGGGAACACTTAAACAACACAATGTAACTCCAAGTCAATCACACTTCTGTGAAATCAAACTGTCCACTTAGGAAACAACACTGATTGACAATAAATTTCACATGCTGTTGTGCAAATGGAATAGACAACAGGTGTAAATTATAGGCAATTAGCAAGACACCCCCAATAAAGGAGTGGTTCTGCAGGTGGTGACCACAGACCACTTCTCAGTTCCTATGCTTCCTGGCTGATGTTTTGGTCACTTTTGAATGCTGGCGGTGCTTTCACTCTAGTGGTAGCATGAGACGGAGTCTACAACCCACACAAGTGGCTCAGGTAGTGCAGCTCATCCAGGATGGTACATCAATGCGAGCTGTGGCAAGGTTTGCTGTGTCTGTCAGCATAGTGTCCAGAGCATGGAGGCGCTACCAGGAGACGGGCCAGTACATCAGGAGACGTGGAGGAGGCCGTAGGAGGGCAACAACCCAGTAGCAGGACCGCTACCTCCGCCTTTGTGCAAGGAGAAGGAGGAGCACTGCCAGAGCCCTGCAAAATGACCTCCAGCAGGCCACAAATGTGCATGTGTCTGCTCAAACGGTCAGAAACGGACTCCACGAGGGTGGTATTAGGGCCCGACGTCCACAGGTGGGGGTTGTGCTTACAGCCCAACACCGTGCAGGACGTTTGGCATTTGCCAGAGAACACCAAGATTGGCAAATTCGCCACTGGCGCCCTGTGCTCTTCACAGATGAAAGCAGGTTCACACTGAGCACGTAACAGACGTGACAGTCTGGAGACGCCGTGGACGCCGTGGACAACGTTCTGCTGCCTGCAACATCCTCCAGCATGACCGGTTTGGCGGTGGGTCAGTCATGGTGTGGGGTGGCATTTCCTTGGGGGGCCGCACAGCGCTCCATGTGCTCGCCAGAAGTAGCCTGACTGCCATTAGGTACCGAGATGAGATCCTCAGACCCCTTGTGAGACCATATGCTGGTGCGGTTGGCCCTGGATTCCTCCTAATGCAAGACAATGCTAGACCTCATGTGGCTGGAGTGTGTCAGCAGTTCCTGCAAGAGGAAGGCATTGATGCTATAGACTGGCCCACCCGTTCCCCAGACCTGAATCCAATTGAGCACATCATGTCTCGCTCAATCTACCAACGCCACGTTGCATCACAGACTGTCCAGGAGTTGGCGGATGCTTTAGTCCAGGTCTGTGAGGAGATCCCTCAGGAGACCATCCACCACCTCATCAGGAGCATGCCCAGGCATTGTAGGGAGGTCATACAGGCACGTGGAAGCCACACACACTACTGAGCCTCATTTTGACTTGTTTTAAGGACATTACATCAAAGTTGGATCAGAAACAGACTCCATGAGGGTGGTATTAGGGCCCAACGTCCACAGGTGGGGGTTGTGCTTACAGCCCAACACCATGCAGGACGTTTGTCATTTGCCAGAGACCACCAAGATTGGCACAGCCTGTAGTGTGGTTTTCCACTTTAATTTTGAGTGTGACTCCAAATCCAGAACTCCATGGGTTTATAAATTTGACTTCCATTGATAATTTGTGTGATTTTGTTGTCAGCACATTCAACTATGTAAAGAAAAAAGTATTTAATAAGAATATTTCATTCATTCAGATCTAGGATGTGTTATTTTAGTGTTCCCTTTATTTTTTTGAGCACGGCAGGTGCGCGAAACAACTTTACCAGCATCATAGCATACGTATCGATTAATCGTTGTGACATAACGTACAAGTGATAGTGTAATCAATGTGTAATCAATATCTAAAAAATTTATTAACTCGTTAAATTATTATGAAACGTGCAGTCATATTTAGGTCCTGATTGGTCAACAAGCTAATTTTTTACAAAAATAACAAATAACGTTTTCTACTGGTCATTGTTTTCTTTTTTGACACGCAAAGACCCAAACGGCATTCAATAGAAATCCAGGTTGAGAATGAAACGACTGAACAACAAAACAGCACAGCAAGTAAGTGAAAGAAATAGGTTTTGATTATATTTTACTAGTAATGGGAACATACGTAAATGCAAACAAAATCATGTTTTGGTCAGTGTGGTGTGTGTGTGTGTAACCTTTATTTAACTAGGCAAGTCAGTTAAGAAAAAAAATGTTATTTATAATGATGGCCTACCCTGGCCAAACCCGGACAACGCTGGGTCAATTGTGCACCGCCCTATGGGACTCCCAATCACGGCCAGATGTGATACAGCCTTGATTCGAACCAAGGACTGTAGTGACGCCTCTTGCACTGAGATACCGTGCCGTAGACCACTGAGTCCGTGTGGGTTAACTATTTAACTGTACTGGAATGCTTCTTTTGCAGAGGAAAATATCAGATATCGGCCAAAAATATATCATATTGGTGCATCACTATTTTATAGTAAAAAACATTATGTAATATAACTAAATAAAATAGACCAGAATATTGTGAAGTGTTGCGCATCTCAAATCTGGAAAAGTTATTCTCACGGTTAGGCGAGTCAAGTAAGAGGATGCTTACTTTAGGCCTGTCAACTCTTTCCCCAGGAAGTGAATGACCACGGTGCTGAAGACAAAGCTGGAGAATACTGTGAAGAGACCCGCTATACCTAGAGGCAACACAGAACAGACCATTACATATTAACAATCATAACATCCATCATCAGGTGGGTGTTAGTTACATGTGAATGTACACAAGACAATAGATGTTTATATTGTTACAGTTTTTGTGAAATGAGACTTACCAAGGATGTACTTGGAGCCCAGCTGGCGAAGGTACTGGAACTGAAAGTAGATGTACACGATGGCCATGCAGCGTGTCACCGTTAAAATGATTACATCACTGTTTAGGATTCTCTGTAGAAGGAGAAAGCATTCTATTTAATATTCTTTCCAAACATGACTGATGTCTTTGCTGTGGTGGTGTCACATCAGCTTTAAGATGCAACACTAATCTTGGTAGAATAGAATAAAATGTAATAACTGTTCTAGAGGGTCCACTTTCTATTGTGTGCCAGGCCAGCTCACCTCCTGTAGTTTGGGACAGCCATTACTCCAGCTGCAGATCTGGTCGCTAGTGGCCAGGTTGTTCATGGGCATGAGACAGACAGTCAGGGCAATGGTGCCCACAATCACCTCCCAGGGGTGAGACGCCACCATCAGGCCATGCAGCCTGAACACCCCATTCAACATGGTGGATACACACCGGGTTAACACCTGGCTGGGGTCACTGGGGAAGCACGGCGAAAAAGTAACATGGTCACTCACTCTCACACACACACACTGAGTGACTTACATTTTTAAAAAACGAACCCCCTAACCCTGTGTATTAACATGTTTCAAAACAAGACTGGCAGAAAGAACACACCCACCGCTTGGCTAACCTTAGCTTTATGAGTTATGACTAGGCAAGACTAATAACATAGCTAGCTAGCAAAGAAGATAACGTTAGCTACAGTAACTAGTAAACAATACAAATAGCAAACTCTAGCTAACTAGCTGTGACCACCATTACGTAGCTGTCAGCTGTAGCTGACATATCTCACTACATCGTTCATTAACTTGCGTATCTGACAGTATGGAAAGTTAACTACTAGTAGTTAGCAGCAGCATCGTTAGCTTGCTAATTTACTAGCTGTCACTTCCAGCCCAAGTCCAGTGTGACTGCGAATGTCTCGAATCACTCGAGATCAAGGTCATTTTATGCCACGCTATTATAAGATCAACCACTCACAACATAAAAGTAACTTGAACTTAATCGCTTACAAGTAAGAGCAACAACAAAAAAAGTACCTTCATTTAAGAGTCGTGTATGTCCAATTGATCCACAGGCACACGGCTAGTGGTCTGATGTAATCCGCTCACAAAAAATGGCGAAAGAGGAAATCGTCTGGTTACTGCGTCAAATGGTGGGCGTGGTTAAAACGTGGGGCCTTAGCTCAGAGTAGTGCCGCCTTCACATGTTGTCGGAACAAGGAAATGTCCGACTTGCTGAATCCATGAACGCGGCACGTATATAACCACAAACTGTTAGCAAGTCGGAAAGTTCCAACTAGCACATGAACGCAGCATAGGTCTGAAGATTTATGTAAATAAGGTCTTTACGTTTTTTATTTAAAAAGTTTTATAAACCTGTTTTCGGTTTGTCATTATGGGGTATTGTGTGTAGATCGATGAGGGAAAATGTATTTAATACATTCTACAATAAAGCTGTAACGTAACAAAATGTGGAAAAGGGAAGGTTAATACTTTCCGAATACAACGTAAATATTAACTGTTTTGTACCTTTGAATCAAAATGTCTCATGTTGAGCAGAGCATCCACCTAATGTTTTACAACCTCATATCATTGTGTGGTATTGATCATTTGCATGTTTTCTGGCAAGCTGATTGTCAAAGCCTGTGGCACAGACAAAAGTGAGAAGTTTTGCAAACATTTCTCCAGTCTGTCTTAATGTTACACCACTTGATCCCTGTTGGAGCTCTATTTGCTCTTATTATCAGATATAGGTCACCTGAAAATATTTTTAGGTGTGCTTGATTTAAATTGAAATTAGCAGTTTTGGGACCATTGTTTCCATTATACAGCTCAAATTATTGTTATTAGTCAAAGAAATTGAAGTTATGTCCATCATGAAGTTATGTTCGTCTCTTGTAATGGGAATGGATCCCTTTGTTTCCTGGCTTGAGCACCACTGGCACTGGTCCTAGCCATGTTGGACTCCAGAGTGGCGCAGCGGTCTAAGGAACTGCATCTCAGTGCTGGAGGCGTCACTACAGACCCCGGTTAAATTCCAGGCTGTATCACAACCGGCCAGTGGTGTAACGTACTTAAGTAAAAATACTTTAAAGTACTACTTGAGTAGTTTTTTGGTGTATCTGTACTTTACAATTCATATTTTTACTATTTTTACTTCACTATATTCCCAAAGAAAATAATGTACTTTTTACTCCATACATTTTCCCTGACACCCAAAAGTACTAGTTACAATTTGAATGTTTAGCAGTACAGGAAAAAGGTCCAATTCACACACTTATCAAGAGAATGTCTCTTGTCATCCCTACTGCTACTGATCTGGTGGACTCATTCAACATAAATGCTTCCTTTGTGAATTATGTCTGAGTGTTGTAGTTGCCCCTAGCTGTCAAAAAAAGGAAATTGCCTATAAGGAATTTGATTTTGATTTTACTCAAGTATGACAATTTAGTACTTTGTTCGCCACTGTACTTAAGTACATTTAAAATATGATACTGTTAGACTTTTACTCAAGTAGTATTGTACTGGGTTATTTTCACTCAAGTCATTTTATATTAAGGTATCTTTACTTTTACTCAAGTATAACAATTGAGTACTTTTTCCAACTCTGCAACCGGCCTGATTGGGAGTCCCATAGGGCGGCACACAATTGGCACAGCATCGTTAGGGTTTGGCCGGGGTAGGTGTCATTGTAAATAAGAATTCAGGATCGGTGTCCCGTCCACGGGACGGCTGAGCTAACATAGGTTAATGCGATTAGCATGAGGTTGTAAGTAACAAGAACATTTCCCAGGACAAAGACATATCTGATATTGGCAGAAAGCTTAAATTCTTGTTAAAAATATTATGCTAAAGCAAGTTAAGTGAAACATTGAACAATGTTGTGTGTTATGAGTGTGGGAGGCTACTACTCCTACTCAGTTTAGACTTTTTTGCCCCAAACTGCTGTAACACGGCACTGACGCAAACCGGCTGCACCCCAATAATTACCCAATCACGTGGTTTGAGCCTGACAACGACATCAAAGATATTTCTAACCTAAAATAGTATATTTCCAGGAGGTGCCAAGATGGCGTCTTGAACAGACACTTTTTTACCGAGCTCCGTACCAAACTTCAGAAAGATTGTGGGAAAAAAACTAGTTTACAGTCATTACTATTTTTATTTGTTCAAGATATAAGACCTTTCCTGTGACTGGAAATAATAATTGGATAATTTATTTTGGCATGTCCATGCAAAGTCGTGACAAAAAAAGAAAGGAAGAAGTTCTATTGCTAATCAACAAGAGAGAAACGTGCTTATAGACAACTGCCATAACTACGCTTGGTCTATGGATAATATCATGCTTTCGAATGCTGTTGAAGATGACAATTTCCCCTCTTTACCGGTTACTCCGTGCAAACCTCCACCCTACAAAAAAACCAACATGAACTCTGACATCGTGGCTACCCTCTCCTTACTCATCAACTCCAGGTGTGACGCCATTGAGAAAATGGTAGGCGCGAACACCATGGTTATCGAAGGCTTGAAAAAGACGTTTGCATGTGGTGAAATCAAGGATGTGAAAACGAGAGTGGCAAAAGTTGAAAAAAGGGTGGGAAAGAATAACAATGTCTACCATAGACGTCTCACTGATCTGGAACAATACACAAGAAAATGGAACCTGAGACTACGGCTTGCCAGAGTTGGAGAATGAAGATGTTTGAGGAGAGGCTATCCGTATCTGCCAAGAAGTTTTGCCTGCAGAGAAGAACAAAGTTGGTGATACCATCGACGTTGTGCATCGCCTCGGCAAGAAGCAACAGCAAAACGATTCAAGACCTAGGGGTATCATCATCCTCTTCACTGCCAGATTCTACAGGGATGCTGTCTGGTGTCGTGTCTTTGGCTATGCCAGATTAAGTGATATGACATGCTATTCTATAAAATTATTTCTCTGTAATTAATATTACCTGATTGAGCTAATCATGTAAATGTAATTAACTAAAGAGTCGGGCACCACGAAATAATATTTATAGAGCTGTTATCTTCCGAATAAACTCTTAAAGATCTAGTAATATTTTACATCGATAGCAGTCAATATTAATCGCCATCTTAATTCAGTCTCATCTGAAAGTTGTAAATTCTTGGTTTTCTGCACGAACCCTGGCTAACAATTTGAATCAGCAATACAAAATTGGGTTTAATCATGTATTTACTAAATACCTAACTAATCACACATAATTACACATACACATAATTAAATCATAACTTGATTAAAAATTACGTCATAAAGGAAAACGTCCCTAGCGGGCGGAACAGATATGACAGCTGGTTACACAAAAGAAAAGGGGCTGGGTTTGAGTGAAAGAGCGGGAAGACTGAGGAACAAAGGGAAGAAGCTGTGCTATCGTAAATACAGTATCTTGTGCATTCTAAATTACCGCCCATTTGGAAAAGGAAAATGGAATAAATATTTACTCTGAGCTGCGCTTCGGTAGGTTGGTGGTAGAATGGAAGGCCGTGTTACCCAACCGAGTCCTTTGAAGAATGTATCTGGTTGTCAATTGGATACGTTGTAGTAACGTCGTTGGGTGATAGACGGGATACTCTGTCTGTTCCTTCCTAACCCTCATTTGCATCTGCTGTTGCTAACTCAACTGCTAGGAGGTATCACTTCTGTAGTGAATAAGAGTTCAAAGTTCATACCATTCGCAACCAAAGCTCACGCTGATGTTGGCTTCGTTCTGTAGTTATTATCTGAACCATTCTGACATAGGACCGTCATCCTCAAGTCCTCGGAACAGGAAGTTATATTGTCGTCAAGGGCTTATATAGGAAGGGAGAGGAGGGCATGTTTGAAAAGTTTTATAGCCCATGTCCCTTCACAGGGGTGGGCCACTGATTGAGCAGCCCTATCTTATGAAAACCCAAATCTCACATTTTAGAAGCTAAAATCACGAATAATTTCATATTCAAACATTTAGATTGAACAACAATTCCATGTGAATCCGATAACTCTGATGTGTAGACTTTCCACTGTAGAGTTTTTAAGTCATCTTATCATTGATGAGAATGTCTCAGATGACAACCGAACTGACATCATATTCATTAAGTACCACCGCATATGTTCAATTGTTCGGATTGCCAGAATATAGTTAATTTCCCCCCACCTTCTGATGTTCCCAGAATCTCTATGTTAACCAAGGGTTTTGCAAATGTAACCTCAGTAGGGTAGAGAGAGGAAAAAGGGGGGAAGAGGTATTTATGACTGTCATAAACCTACCCCCCAGGCCAACGTCATGACACTGGAAAGCTGCTAGGAAGAACGCATTCCTTCAGAGCCATGGTATGCGTTTCGCCGAGCATCTCAGCCCGGAGGACATAGAAAGAAGGAACAAGTTGTGGCCAATGATCAAGATAGCACGAAATGAGGGAAAGGCTGGTTACTTCGTCGGAGGACGAGGCTTCATCAAAGGTTTAGAAATCCATATTCCTCCCTAAAATCTCACTAGTAGGAACAGGTTGATTGTTTCAGCCATGATATTCTCATTTTCCTTATGTTGTTTACCTAACAAACATCAGGTGACTATTTTTCAGGAATACTCAGGTATTTCAATTTATTAGTTTGTTCTTGTATGACCAGAAGACCTATTTTGTTTACAAACTTACGAAGAAGATTGAAAGCTGTATTTTTTTTAAATGTATACAGTAACTAAGATACTGTTTTAAAGGGCATACAGGTCTGCTCTGACTTTACACGGTTATTGCTCTATTTAGTTATTAATACTTATTTCCAAAAAAGTTCTTAGGAACGTTTATATGTAAAACATTTTTTATTCAATTATTTTATGATCAGTTTTCATATGCGCTTAAAATAGTAGGTACCCCTAGGCAGGGTAGCCTAGTGGTTAGAGCGTTGGACTAGTAACCCAAAGGTTGCAAGTTCGAATCCCTGAGCTGACAAGGTACAAATCTGTCGTTCTGCCCCTGAACAGGCAGTTAACCCACTATTCCTAGGCCGTCATTGAAAATAAGAATTTGTTCTTTAACTGACTTGCCTAGTAAAATAAAGGTAAAAATAATAAAACATTTGTTATTTTATTTCTCAGAATAGTTCCTGATTACACTAAAGAGAGTTTTTAGTCTCTCTTACTACAAGAACCCTTGGTTTGGTCTTGAACATAATTTTCAGTTGAGTTGAATTTCAAAGCCAGATAACATCTAGCTCAAAGGTTATGGAATAAGCTATTTTCACTTTAAATTGACTTAAATGGTGCAGATCTCGGTTCCTTATCGTTTACGTTCACTGCTCCTCATCCTACTACAGTTTATACTTTTATATAATCTTTGTTGTTTTGTCTTTGTCTATAGTTTCTCTTAATCCTAGGGGGTTACGAAACAATGTGAAGCGCAAGGCCTTATTTTTATTTTCTAAACAATTTCGAACAGATTTTTGCTTTTTTCAAGAGTCTCACTCAATTTCGATGACTTCTGGAGGTCACAGTGGGGCAACGATATTTGGGTTTCCCTTGGATCTGAACGCAACGCTGGTGTCACTAAAATGAAAAATACCTTTGGCGCTAATATTCTACACTCGGAATGTGACCCCTTTGGTCACTTTATTTGTTTTGTGATCAGTTACAATGACATTACGCTCATTACTGTAAACTTCTACAGGTACAACACCAAACATGAGAATGATGAGCTGCTTGAATCTATAGAGAAAAATATACTTCATTGGTTATCTAAATTTCCCAATTCGTTATTATTGATAGGAGGGGACTCTAACATTACTATAGATAATTCAACTGATAGATGGCCCCCAGGTAGGCCAACCAATCAGAATTTGGGTTTAATACTTTTAATGGAAAAGTTTGATCTTATGGAGAGAGAGGTTTCCGGCCGACAGATCATTCACTTGGAGTAACAAAACAGGTTCCAGACAATCCAGAATAGATTTTTGGCTTATATTCAAATGTATTGATAGTGAGTGTGTTACTACAAATATTTGTACTACTCCCCTCACAGACCATAGGGCTATTTACATTGATATCAAAATATTTACCCCTGATACTAACTTTGGTAGGGCATCCTACTGGAAGCTAAATAGCTCATTATTAAATAATGATATAGTTAAATTTGAGGTTAAAGATCTGCTCTCACACTTTTGGGAAAGGGCTTGTGAAGAAAAATCCTATTGCAAGATCTGGGAGCTCTTTAAATTTGAAGTGTCCAAATACCTTAGAAAATATGGTGGTAATCTTGCTAAAACCAGAAGAGCTGAGGAGGAAAAGGTGATCATTAAGATAACTTCCCTTTCTCAGAGGTCCCCAGCCGACCTCTCGGGTAGGAGAAGATGTAACTAATCGAGTTACAAAATAAACTGGATAATATATATAAATTAAAAGCAGAAGGAGCCTTTATTAGATCTAGGAAAAAATGGATTGAGAAGGGAGAACAGAATTCATCCTATTTCTTTAGACTTGAGAAATTTCACTCTAAAAATAACACTATCCATAAGTTAAACATTGATGGTGTTATTACAGATGACCAAAAATTAATCGCTAAATACTGTAGCAATTTTTACAGAAAATGTTATAGCTCTACGTACAGTCAGGAATCCACAGATATGTTTTTTAACTCACTGAATAATGTTCACTCTATCAGTGATATAGAATCTAAACAGTGTGATGAACCCATCAAAGTTGAAGAGATTATAGAGTATATCAAACATCTAAAGAACAATAAATCCCCAGGTGTTGATGGAATTACATCAGAATTTTACAAATTATTTTCTGAACAAGTAGCTCCCTTCCTATTTGAAGTCTTTTTAGAGAGTATTAAAAACAATGTTCTCCCTCCTACAATGAGTCAGGGGTTAATAACACTGATACCTAAGCCTAAAAAGAAGTGCTGCTCATCGATAACTGCCGTCCAATTTGTCTTCTTAATAATGACATTATATTAGCCTTACTACTTGCAAAAATAATTAAAGAAGTCTTGGATGCAATCATTGATGAAACACAGTCTGGCTTCATGAGGAACAGACATATTTCTAACAATGTCAGACTAGTATTAGACATACTTGACTACTCAGACCTAATAACTGAGGATAGTTTCATATTATTTGTAGGTTTTTATAAAGCATTTGACACAGTAGAGCATCAGTTTCTCTTCCACTCCCTTGAGAGACTTGGCTTTGGGGATTTTTTCTGTAAGGCTATTAAGACTCTCTATGCAAATGGTAACAGCTCTATCAAAATTAAATATGGCACCTCACCTAGATTTGAGTTAAAGAGAGGAATTAGGCAAGGTTGTCCTATCTCTCCGTACCTGTTTTTATTAATCACCCAACTTCTTGCCAATTCTTTAAATAATAGTCCTGTACAAGGTATTTCCATAGCTGGTAAAGAAATTATTAGAAGCCAGCTGGCTGATGATACTACACTTTTTCTGAAAGACGCTAACCAAATTCCCATATCGATCAATGTGATACAATCCTTTTCCAAAGCGTCTGGCATGAATAAATGTGACCTCATAGCTGTCAAAGATTGTGTAACACCTTCATATTATGGTATTCCAGTAAAAGAAGAACTTATATATTTAGGCATAACCATTACAAAGGATCAGAAGTCTAGAGGCTTACTAAATTTTAACCCTCTTATTAAAAAAAACTCAGAAGAAGCTAAATCAATGGCAACAGAGGGACTTATCTTTAAAAGGTAGAGTCCTAATAACCAAGGCCGAAGGTATCTCTAGACTAACATATGGTGCTCTATCTTTATATCTTGACAGTAAAATAAGCAAAGAGATAGACCAGATGCTTTTCAACTTTCTTTGGAGAAACTGTACCCATTACATTAGGAAAACTGTTGTAATGAACACTTATGAGAATGGTGGACTGAATTTTTTGGACTTTTCTACTTTAAATAATACTTTTAAGATCAATTGGATAAAACAATTCCTAAGAAGACCCACTTCTATCTGGAATTTTATTCCTCATCATGTCTTCTCTACTTTTGGTGGCCTTAACTTCATGTTGTTTTGCAATTATAATATTGAGAAAGTTCCCGTGAAACTTTCTGCTTTTCATCAGCAGGTTTTCTTGTCATGGTCCTTAATTAATAAACACAATTTTTCTCCATACAGATATTATATATGGAATAATCGGGATATATTGTATAAAAATACTAATTTGTTTTTAGATTATTAGTTCCGAAATAATATCCTATTGGTCAACCAACTGGTAAATGCAGAGGGTCTTTTACTCAGTTATAAAGAATTCTTATCACTTTACAAGGTCCCTGTAACACCTAAAGATTTTGCAATTGTTTTAGATGCCATTCCATCAGGTGTTGCTATGTTATTCAGGAACATGTCAAGACCTGACCCTCAGAGCCTACCTTCTATTGACCCTGTTGACTCATCAGTAGGAAAGATTTGTTTCTCTTTTGGTCCATTCAACAACAGAGCGATACCAACCTTGTTTCAGTAGGATGTTGTATGTCATGCCTTATTGTAATGGATTTATTGATAATATCTGTTGGAAAAAAGTTTGGATGTTGCCACACACATACCTACTTGTTAACAAAATTAAGGAAGTTTCCTTTAAAATTATTCATAAATATTATCCTGCAAACCACTATAGGAAGAGGTTTAAGGAAAACATCAACTCAAATTGCTCCTTTTGTAATGACCACCCAGAAACAGTGTTGCATCTTTTTTGGCATCGTAAGATAACTGTGGCAAGACATCAGTAGGTTTATAATTGAACACATTTATGAAGATTTTACACTATTGTGGAGAGATGTACTGTTTGAATTCTTTACATACAATAGAAATAAGCTGAAGCATTTTTATGTAATTAATGTCATTATTCTTTTGGCCAAATTTCATATACACAAATGTAAATTTACAAACAGAAAACCACATTTTCAGACCCTACAAAAAGAAAATGAACTGTATTTTAAGACGGTTAAATGCTCTACTAACAAAAAAGCTGTTAGAATTGTAAGTGTATGTATGTCCCTTAAGGTCCTTGTGTAATTGTAATGTGATATTGTACCCCCTAGCTCGATTGTCCATTGTTTGTAATCTATGTATGCTTGTGTTCCCTCATGTGCTTTATGTATTGGTTTGTTGTTAATAAAATAAAATACATGTTTTGTTTTTTAAATAGTATATTTCCGTTAGGGGACGCTTCCTCTGAAGTGTGTGTTGTGCACAAACTCAATTCAACCTCCACGCCGTCTTAACATCGCAATTTTTTGGGGAACTTTGGCAAAGCGTCAAGTCTATAAAACTTATTGCGCTGTTCGTGACAATCTAGTTTTGAGGAAATAAAAATGAATTGAGATCAGTTGTTTCATCGATGAGAAACTGTGCAGAATGTCCGCCCAGTTTCACCCTCCACGCGACTGGACGTGTCAGGGTTATCCCTTCTATTTGTGACGCGCTGTCAGCTGACTGCAGTAAATTCACCAACCTTCGCTGCAAACACAGACCAGCAGCTGGAGGAACCACATATTCTTGTCCGTCTATCTCTCTCCGAACTAAACAATGGCAAGCCAGTCCCAGGGTATCCAGCAGCTTTTGCAAGCTGAAAAACGAGCTGCAGAAAAAGTAGCAGAAGCCCGCAAACGTAAGTTAAAATCTGCTGTCATTCAGCGGCGTAGATAAACTAAGCTAGCTAACGTTAGCTTGATTGGCTAACATTGTTTCTGGAAGATAAAATGTTACGTATGCCATTAAAACTAGTTAACTATAACAGCTACTGTAATAAACCCCAGATTTGACAGCCAATATATATATTTATTCCTAACTGCAAAGTGTGAAGATGGCAAGGCCTTCAATCCAAGATGACTAGCTACCTAGCCAGCAGATCCGACCCGCTGCACTATTCGTTTCGGACAAACTTCCTGTATAGATTTAATGGCGTTTAAGACAACCGTGAACTCGTCAGTAATCTTCAGGTCGGAAAGTCGGAGCTTTAGAAAGAGGCCCCAGTTCCTTACTTGGAATTCCGAGTTGGGTGACCATTCAAAATGGTCTAAATGTATCCTTTACCCTTCAGTCTAACTCCCAACGGTTTGTTTCCCAGACCCCGATTAGCCTACCTCTGGACTAAACACTTAAATGGATATTCTCCACTGAAAATGATTTTTAGCCCCAGACTCGGCCTAGACTTAAAATCTGTCTTGACAGTAGGCTACTTGCTTCTTTCCTCACAATTCTTTCACTAAGTCTCATTTCCCTATGAAACAATAGGATTTCACTTCCTATTTTGTCAGGAACCACACAACAAACTGCGTAGTTGGGAAAAATTGATTGAATGGGGAATTTAATCAATGTTTATTTCACTTACTAGGCCTAAGTGCAGATTTGTTTTCTTCTGTTTGATCAGGTAAGAACCGTCGGCTGAAGCAGGCCAAGGAGGAAGCCCAGGCTGAGATTGAGCAGTACCGTATGCAGAGGGAGAAGGATTTTAAGACCAAGGAGGCTGCGGTGAGACACTGGGGGGACCGTTTTAATTTGCAAATGGGAAACATGAGTCATATTTTCCTAATCATAAGGCACTGTAGTTGGTAGCTAAATTGATAAGACCTTAACACTGGCCATATAATAACTTATTTAATACTTACTGTATGTTTGAAGTGGTTTGTCTTGTAAGGTGGCCTAAATCGGTCTTCCATTTTTCCATTAGGCTCTTGGATCCCATGGTAACTCTGCTGTAGAGGTGGACAAAGAGACTGTGGGCAAGATGGGTAGCATCCAGACCAGCTACCAGCAGAACCGGGAAGGGGTGCTGGGCAACCTGCTTAAGATGGTGTGTGACATCAAGCCAGAGATCCATGTCAATTACCGTTTTGCTGGTTAAACCCCCTCATCACAACCCCTTATTAAACTAAGGAAACACTGAGACACTCTCATTGCACTGCCATCAGTTGACACATGCTTCATTGACACATCTACTACACCCATGCATGGTGCAAACCTCTTGGCCTGCCTGCTCATAACTTTAATGCTATACCCACAAGTTTATTTTCTCTATAAATATAATCAACATATGTGTATATGATTCAAATAGGTATACATTTGTCCAGTAAAATATAAAGCATATTCACTCTGTTGGTTAGTCAAAGCAGGCTGAGGTTCTTTTGGTCTTGTGCAGTGTCTCTGTTTCCCCATCTTCATCGCTTGTAGTATCAAGGTTTTTATGTAAAGGTTAGTGTGTGTGTGTGTGTGTGTGTGTGTCTTGCTATGCAATGTTTATTAATATGGACATATTGTTCGTCGTTTTATTTGTGGAGACCAATATACAGTGCTTATTTCACTTAATGGACTGTTAGGCCTGGAAAAAAAGATTGCTGTTTTGTTTGAATGTTTCCCTGCTGTCCCATTTTGATTTTTAATCTCTATGAATATATTATCCTGTATAGTGGATGTTCCTCTGTTCACAGCAATCTAATAGTGTTCTTGTGGTTTATTCTTGAGTGACTGAAGTGACCATATCCTGTTTTCCTAATTTATCTCCTAAATTCTACAGCTAATGTAGAATTTGCTAGAGGTTGTGAGATTTCTCACCCCAAGTGCCCTGTGGTATGTTGTTTAGCTAGACTATTAGAACCAGCCTGATTGCTCTGTTCACTGAAATAGAATGGTGAATGCAGCAATAAGGCTGGTTCCACCAGACCAGACGTGTCCAGCAGCCCAATACAGGAATACTGGAACAGACCAAAGAAAGCAGAACAACTGCAGCCAGGTCTGTGACTTCTGGATAAGACATCATACATTGACAATCTTGATATAGCTGCCCCTGCTGAGTTTACATGCCTTTTATGCTCAAAGTACTTCATGAAGTACCACTTTTATCCTCCAGAGGACACTACAACATCCCAGTATATACATGTAATCTCAGAACTGATTTAGGTAAAGAATGCTCAGTTTCCTCAAACAATAGCTTTAGTACATCAAATTATTCTCAGTGATACAGGCGGGAATCGAACCAAAGTCTGTAGTGACGCCTCTAGTACTGAGACGCAGTGCCTTAGACTGGGAGCCCCAACACTGATTTTTAATTTACAGTATGCTTTTGATCATTAACATGTAATGTGGCTACAGGTAAGAGTTCACCCAGAAAATACACACACTGAGGATATCTGTAAATGAAAACGTACACATGTTTGTTTTTTGATGGTAACATGAAATTCACAGATGTTATACGATGTTATGTAGGTTTATAACATGTCGACATCATACGACATCGCGTCATCGTTCGGGCTGCCATGTGGCGGGGGTTTCTACTAGTTACCATAGCCACAATATCGTGAAAACAAAATATTACTTTTTGGTCTTAATTTAAAGGTTAGGTTTAAATCATATTGTAAGAAGATAAATTGTAGAAATGGGCGGGGTTTATGACTTTGTGGCTGTGGTAACTAGTGACGGCGGAAACGCTTGCCCTGAACGGTCGTCTGATTGGCTACCATACGAAAACATGCGTGCTACGTCTACATTTTCCTGCTTTGTCAAAAGTCATCTTGCTGTGGTTGTTATACTTAAATGTGACGTGTGCTCTCGGCGTTTTGCCAGTAGAGTAAACGGGAATCTGGACGTTCATTTGAAAGCTCATAGTTAATCATTCGGTTGTGCGTTATTGAGACCAAAGAAAATCCCGCTGGAACCGAGTTCACTATATGTTGTGAGGTAAGCGCGTGCATGCCCAGACTATCCTCTCTCGCTTGTGTTTGACCTCTGTATGAAGCTAGCTACGAGGCAAAGCTAGTAGTCTAGCAAGTACTGGAGTTAACTTGATAGCTAGCAAAATATTTTTTGAGGTATCGTGCAACTTCAACCATCTCACAATTTAAGCAAAATGTTCTAAATATCTATCCTGGCGATTGACATCCCATTTTTATCGAATGTATGATTTTCATGAAGTCAGCTGTGGTTGAGAAACACTTGGATTTTTTATTCGCTAGTTACAGTACACAAAACGCTACAATACTTTGTTGCCAACGACTCATTGATCTCTCCACTTCTAGGTTTCACGTGGCCCTTTTCCATTATGCTCTACCTATTCTGAAACAAGTAGCTAGGCTATCAAGACCGTTAGATCAAATTGTCATGCTTGTTAAATTGACATCTTCAGCACAACTACAAACTTAAAATATACTCAATATTTCAATGTGTATTCCCTATTCCACAACTGGAACTTAAGGCTACAAATATGCAACAGTACGTTCTACTTACTTAAATGTTTTAGGCTAATTCAATTGCAGCCTTTTCAGAGCGATGATGAAACATGTAACCAACTGTGGCCCCTATAGGCTCAGTGCACTACGGTAGGATTCCTCTTTCGTTGCTTTTCAAGACCTATTCCATCTCGGAACACGACCCATTACTTATCCCCTCTCTGTAACATAAAAGTGGACATTTTAATGTGCCTACAGACCAAAGGTGCCATGACCTATTGGTAATTATTTATGGCAGACCAAAAGTACAGTAGAAAAGGTCAAGACCCGACAACCAGAATAAATGTATGTCATCTATTTTATCTCTCATAGTCTGTACTCACTGATTTTATTGTGGTAAGTCTGCTTTTAAATTGCACTTGACAGCCACGGCAAACTGCCCCAATGCACACATCTATGGTCTTCAGAGATTAAGAGGCTGTTCATCAAGATCTGTCCTTCCATCTTTTTGATTAAACTTGCTTTATCTTGGCCAGGTCGCAATTGTAAATGAGAACTTGTTCTCAACTTGCCTACCTGGTTAAATAAAGGTGAAATAAAATAAATAAATAAAATAAACTTTCTATTAGATTGCTCTGGAATAACAGAGTAACTCATAACTGGCTTTGTCATATTTTCATTTACTCTCAGATATGTGGATTGCAGGAATGTTTGAGTGGGTCTGAGGGAAACAGTGCCCTATTGTCTCTGTGTATTAGGAGGACAGGGTGACAGTATCCAATGGGCCAGGCTGTCCTCTAGCTCTGTTGTAGTTGGCCCTCTTTCTCATTGGCATCACTCCGATGTGACTGAAACTTGTTTGCCTGGCAAGGCTTCTCATTCTCAACAACGGGTTTACTTTACGGACAGACTTATACTTAGGCTAGTTAATAAAGGCAGTAGGGGACAACTATATTTGACTATGACTTAAATTCCCTCCGCCAGGCTTAACTGACCCCCTTAGAATTTGAAGTGGATTGTTTTGATCTTGATTATTTCAATCAATAATCAAGATCCAAACGATCACTAAGAATCCACTTCAAATTCTAAGCGGGTCAGTTAAGCCTGGCGGAGGGAATTTAAGTCATAGTCAAATATAGTTGTCCCCTACTGCATTTATTAACTAACCTAAGTATAAGTCGGTCTGTAAAGTAAACCCGTTGTTCAGAATGAGAACGTTTTATGTCCTGCAAACAAAAAAAGCCATTGATCTGTTTCTGGAACTCCTTTGCAGATTTCCTGAAACCATTTGGGTCACACACACAACTATTCTATTCCATGAATGGTCCTATATGAGATTCCTGCTACTTATAATACACAAAGCAGTGGAATGATAACACAAATGACAGGTACAGTTAAATAAGGCTTAAACACTTGTAAATCAAAGATGGAATGATGAGAGTGTGATCAGAATGTAATGGAGAAAATCACGTTTGAATTGGCAACCTTTTGGTTATTGTACCTCAACCTGTATTGTTCCACACTATCAGGCTTTAAAAGGTGGAATGTAGGCCTACATTGCCAATTTATTATTTTAGCTAGCCTGTGAAGCAACTAGCTAGCTACCCTTTCAGTACTGTATTTGCCTCAAGTAGTGGCTCTTGTGCATTCATTAGGAATGTGTTTGAAGTTATTATGCAGCATGTTGGGCAAAATGTGGTAAGTGGTGTACTGTTAACCATGAAAGGATTAGGCTTAGGTCTACTTGACTATGTGGGGTCATTGATTGTGATATCGTACAGTGCAGTATTTTTGACTATCGTTTTGATAATATCGCAATGTTATTTTTGCATTAGTTTGCTGTACCTGCACCAAAACTAGTTTGTTACCATCTTTTTAAATAGGTAGCCCATTTGTTAGCAGCACTTTAATTTCAGTGACTGATCAAAACATGGCTCTCTTGTCCCTCTGCAGCAAACATATGGTGTTGGAACATCGAATCGCAATACATATAAAATTGTGAGATTCACAACATGTATCGTGAGCTCCCTGGCATTTCCCAGCCATAGTACACACACTTGAGTAAATTGTAGTCTTCACTAAATAATTGAATTATCATGTCTAACGACAATGTTTCAGTTTGTGCAATCATAGAATGTTTTATTTGTAATTGTCTCAATGCTCATTTTGGTTCCTTACATTTGTACTCTGTGCTATTTACTGCACATTTCATAATTGATTCAGTCACTGTCACCTTTGGTTGGGATTGTTATGAGCCAGTTTTATAAGCTGACCTTTCATAAAAGCTGTACGTCGGCCTTGACACCTTTGACCTACTTTTAATTCATGTTTTTAAAAGCTGGAGGTGAGAATAATAAAAAATCATCCTCAGCAATCTACACAGAGTACCCCATAATGACAAAGCAAAAATAGATTTTTAGACATGTTTGCATATATATTAAAAATAAAAGACTGAAGTGCCTTATTTACATAAACTCCCCCCCCCCAACCCCTCTTTTTACGCTGCTGCTACTCTGTTTATCGTATATGCATAGTCACTTTAACTATACATTCATGTACATACTACCTCAATTGGGCCGACCAGTCAGTGCTCCCGCACATTGGCTAACCGGGCTATTGTGTCCCACCCGCCAACCCCTCTTTTACGCTACTGCTACTCTCTGTTCATCATATATGCATAGTCACTTTAACCATATCTACAGGTAAATACTACCTCAAATCAACCTGACTGACCGGTGTCTGTATGTAGCCTCACTACTGTAAATAGCCTGTCTTTTTACTGTTGTTTTATTTCTTTACCTACCTATTGTTCACCTAATACATTTTTTTGCACTTGGTTAGAGCCTGTAAGTAAGCATTTCACTGTAAGGTGTACAGCTGTTGTATTCGGCGCATGTGACAAATAAACTTTGGTTTGATTTATTCAGACCCTTTGCTATGAGACTCAATTGAGCTCAGGTGCATCCTGTTTCCATTGATCATCATTGAGCAGTTTCAACAACTTGATTTAGAGTCCACCTGTGGTAAATTCAATTGATTGGAGATGATTTGGAAAGGCGCGCACCTGTCTATATAAGGTCCCACAGTTGACAGTGCATGTCAGAGCAAAAACCAGGCCATGAGGTCGAAGGAATTGTCCGTAGAGCTCCGAGACCAGATTGTGTTGAGGCACAGATCTGGGGAAGAGTACCAAAAAATGTGTGCAGCATTGAAGGTCCCTAAGAACACAGTGGCCTCCCATCATTCTTAACTGGAAGAAGTTTGGAACCACCAAGACTCTTCATAGAGCAGGCTGCCTGGCCAAACTGAGCCTTTGGTCAGGGAGGTGACCAAGATCCCGAGGGTCACTCTAACAGAGCTACAGATTTCCTCTGTGGAGATGGGAGAACCTTCCAGGAGGACAACCATCTTTGCAGCACTCCACCAATCAGGCCTTTATGGTAGGGCACCCCGACGGAAGCCACTCTTCAGTAAAAGGCAAATGACAGCCCGCTTGGATTGCCAAAAGGCATCTGGCTCTCAGACCATGAGAAACCAGATTCTCTGGTCTGATGAAACCAAGACTGAACTCTTTTGCCTGAATGCCAAGTGTCGCATCTAGAGGAAACCTGGCTCCATCCCTACAGTGAAGTGTGGTGGTAGCATCATGCTGTGGCGGGGTTTTTCAGCGGTAGGGACTGAAAGATTAGTCCGGATCAAGGGAAAGATTAACGGAGCAAAGTACAGAGCGATCCTTGATGAAAACCTGCTCAGGACCTCAGACTGGGGCAAAGGGTCACCTTCCAACAGGACAACGACCCTAAGCACACAGTGAAGATAATGCTGGAGTGGTTTCGAGACAAGTCTCTGAATGTCCTTGAATGACCCAGCCAGAGCCCGGACTTGAACCCGATCGAACATCCTCTGGAGAGACCTGACAATAGCTGTGCAGTGACCCTCCCCATCCAACCTGACAGCGCTTGAGACAATCAGCAGAGAAGAACGGAAGAAACTCTCCAAATACAGGTGTGCCAAGCTTGTAGCTTCATACCCAATAAGACTTGAGGCTGTAATCGCTGCCAAAGGTGCTTCAACAAAGTACTGAGTAAAGGGTCTGAATACTTATGTAAATGTGATATTTCTGTTTTTTCTATTTAATACATTTGCAGAAATTAGTCTTTGTCGTTTATGGGGTATTGTGTGTAGATTGAGTTTTATTCTTTTGAATCCATTTTAGAATAAGTAATGTAGCATGAATTTTTCCATATTTTGTTATCTGAATACTTTCCGAATGCACTGTACATGCAATATTCCCTCAATGTTTTGTCACTGAGCAAACTTCAATAAGCTACGTAGCCAATAGGCACTACACTCGACACATTTATGAAATTGCTTATTCCAGTTACTAATAAGCATGTACCCATTAACCTCTTAGCACACGGATCCCGTTATCGGGATCAAAATCGACAACATCCGGTGAATCTGGAGTGCGCCAAATTACAAAATTGTAATATTAAACATTAATGAACATACAAGTGTCTTACATAATTTAAAAGCTTAACTGGTTGTTAATCCAACCGCGTTGTCAGATTTCAAAAAGGCTTTCAACTACCATTCCAGTGTTTTACTTGCTATATTGTATTTACTTTGCCACCATGGCCTTTTTTGCCTTTACCTCCCTTCTCACCTAATTTGCTCACATTGTATATAGACTTGTTTTTTTTTTTTTACTGTATTATTGACTGTATGTTTGTTTTACTCCATGTGTAACTCTGTGTCGTTGTATGTGTCGAACTGCTTTGCTTTATCTTGGCCAGGTCGCAATTGTAAATGAGAACTTGTTCTCAACTTGCTTACCTGGTTAAATAGGTGAAATAAAAATTTAAAAAAATAAAAAGCACACCATGTGCTTATCTGAGGACAGTGCCCCACATCAAAATACTTTTTCAAACCAGCACAGGCGTCACAAAATCCAAAAAACTTGAAACTAAAGCACTTACCTTTGAAGATCGTCCTCTGTTTGCAATCCCAAGGGTCCCAGCTACACAATGAATGGTTGTTTGTGTTGATAAAGTCCTTCTTTATATCCCAATAGTTGGTGCGCTTGATTCAGTAATCCACTCGTTCAACATGCATACAAACAAATCCAAAAAGTTTAAGTTCGTCCAAACTAGTCAAACGATGTTTCTAATTAATCCTCAGGTACTCAAATTTGATTGTTTATTTAGATATTAAAGACTGAGAATAGTATGTTCAATAGGGAAGATGAATAACGAAGAGCGCGCACCTCATTCATGTGCGCAACAAGACTACTTTTCTAATTAGACACCTTGGGAAAAACATTTATTTGTATCTCCCATAGACTAGCATTGAAATGGCCTGTGACCCCCCCCCCCCCCCCCCCCCATCCAATGCTACCAATTATATGCGTATCCTTCTGGGCCTGAGTAACAGGCAGTTTACTTTGGGCAAGTCATTCATCTTAACTTCCTAACACTGCCCCCTAGCCCTAAGAGCTTTTAAGAAAATGACTGTAAAAACTGTTAAATCCCAGTTGATTGATTGAATTTAAAAAATTGTATGGTTGAGAGGGATGATGCAGAAGGAATTGAAAATAAGTCTGGCTGCACAACTGATTGGCAAACTTATTGCAAATTGAGATCATTTGACTAAATTGATAAAAAGAAGAAACTACACTATGAAACAAAGATGAATGATGGTATAAAAAAAAGAAGCTTTGGATCACCTTAAATGAAATTCTTGGAAAAAAGGCACATTCATCCCCATCATTCATTGAATCAGATGGCTCCTTTGTAACAAAACCAACTGATATTGCCAATTACTTTCATGATTTTTTAAAATTGTTAAGATTAGCAAATTTAGGCATGACATGCCAGCAACAAATGCAGACACTACACATCCAAGTATATCTGACCAAATTATGAAATTCAAGCATTGTAATTTTAAATTCTGTGAAGTTAGTGTCGAAGAGGTGAAGAATTGATTGTTCTCTATCAACAATGACAAGCCACCGGGGTCTGACAACTTGTATGGAAAATTACTGAGGATAATAGTGGACGATATTGCCACTCCTATTTGCCCTATTTTCACTTTAAGCCTACTAGCATGTGTGTGCCCCCTGGCCTGGAGGGAAGCAAAAGTAATTCCTCTACATAAGAATGGTAAAGCCCCCTTTACAGGCTCCAATGGCTGACCAATCAGCCTGTTACCTACCCGTAGTAACCTTTTGGAAAAAAGTGTTTGACCAGATACAATGCTATTTCAAAGTAAACCTATTGACGACAAACTTCCAGCATGCTTATAGAAAAGGACATTCATCAAGCACAGCACTTACACAAATGACTCATTGGCTGAGAGAAGGGGGGGGGGCTGTTTTGTTAGACTTAAGTGTGGCTTTTAACACTTAACAAAGAGTTGCAGTTAGTTTCAGTGGGTGGCAAGGAATAAGTTAGTCCCTAAATATTTATATTACTCAAAGCATTGTATTTGGGACAAATCATTCACTAAACCCTAAACCTCAACTACATCTCGTGTGGTCAGGTGCCACAAAAAAGGACGTAGGAAAATTGCAATTGGTTCAGAACCTTATGGAACAGCGGGGACTGTGAAGCAACACATGCCTCCACACACATATACAAATAGGCAGAGGGTAGCATCATTTGTCTGTTCTCTGTAATAATGTATGGGAATAATAATGCAATTTATTTTGTAAAGTGGTTTCTTGCATCAAACAATTTTCAGTCACCTCCTTGTCTGAAAGAGAAGTAGATAATCAGGTAATTGTCAAGCACTGCATGTTTTTTGTGTTTTTTTCCCCCCCAAAAGTCTCATGGAATGTAGGCCCACATTGAACACCCCACATTGGCTGATAGTGTAGGCTGAATGATATAACATGTTAAAATGTTATGGGATGCTGTGCAACTTCCAGCTCACGTTTACTGTGAACCCTGAAGTTGTACCCGCTTTAAGTTGCAGTTTCAGACTAGAGGTCGACCGATTAATCGGAATGGACGATTAATTAGGGCCGATTTTCAAGATTTCATAACAATCGGAAATCAGTGTTTTTGGACACCGATTTGGACGATTTAAAAAATATATATATTTTTTAAGTACACCGTTTATTTAATCTTTATTTAACTAGGCAAGTCAGTTAAGAACACATTCTTATTTTCAATGATGGCCTAGGAACTAGAGGTCGACCGATTATGATTTTTCAATACCGATTAATCTGACTTTTTTTATTTGTTTTTTTTAAATTAAATTTCTAATAATGACAATTACAACAATACTGAGTTAACACTTTTAACTTAATATAATATATCCATAAAATCAATTAGCCTCAAATAAATAATGAAACATGTTCAATTTTGTTTAAATAATGCAAAAACAGTGTTGAGAAAGTAAAAGTGCAATATGTGCCATGTAAAAAAGCTAACGTATGAGTTCCTTGCTCAGAACATGAGAACATATGAAAGCTGGTGGTTCCTTTTTAACATGAGTCTTCAATATTCCAAGGTAAGAGGTTTTAGGTTGTAGTTAATATAGTATTTATAGGACTATTTCTCTCTATACCATTTGTATTTCATATACCTTTGACTATTGGATGTTCTTATAGGCACTTTAGTATTGCCAGTGTAACAGTATAGCTTCTGTCCCTCTTCCCCCCCCCCCTACCTGGGCTCGAACCAGGAACACATCGACAACAGCCACACTCGAAGCAGCGTTACCCATCACTCCACAAAAGCCACAACCCTTGCAGAGCAAGGGGAGTAACTACTCCAAGTCTCAGAGCGAGTGACATTAGAAACGCTGTTAGCGCGCACCCCGCTAACCAGCTAGCCATTTCACATCGGTTACACCAGACATTAGGCTGATAGGCTTGAAGTCATAAACGGCGCTGTTTTTGCGAAGAGCTGCTGGCAAAACGCACAGAAGTGCTGTTTGAATGAATGATTACGGACCTGCTGCTGCTCAGTCAGACTGCTCTATGAAATCAGACTTAGTTATAACATAATAACACACAGAAATACGAGCCTTAGGTCATTAATATGGTCCAATCCGGAAACTAATTTGGAAAACAAAATGTTTATTCTTTCAGTGAAATACGGACCTTTTCATTTACATTTACATTTAAGTCATTTAGCAGACGCTCTTATCCAGAGCGACTTACAAATTGGTGCTTTCACCTTATGACATCCAGTGGAACAGCCACTTTACAATAGTGCATCTTGGTATTTTAAGGGGGGTGAGAAGGATTACTTTATCCTATCCTAGGTATTCCTTAAAGAGGTGGGGTTTCAGGTGTCTCCGGAAGGTGGTGATTGACTCCGCTGTCCTGGCGTCGTGAGGGAGTTTGTTCCACCATTGGGGGGCCAGAGCAGCGAACAGTTTTGACTGGGCTGAGCAGGAACTGTACTTCCTCAGTGGTAGGGAGGCGAGCAGGCCAGAGGTGGATGAACGCAGTGCCCTTGTTTGGGTGTAGGGCCTGATCAGAGCCTGGAGGTACTGAGGTGCCGTTCCCCTCACAGCTCCGTAGGCAAGCACCATGGTCTTGTAGCGGATGCGAGCTTCAACTGGAAGCCAGTGGAGAGAGCGGAGGAGCGGGGTGACGTGAGAGAACTTGGGAAGGTTGAACACCAGACGGGCTGCGGCGTTCTGGATGAGTTGTAGGGGTTTAATGGCACAGGCAGGGAGCCCAGCCAACAGCGAGTTGCAGTAATCCAGACGGGAGATGACAAGTGCCTGGATTAGGACCTGCGCCGCTTCCTGTGTGAGGCAGGGTCGTACTCTGCGGATGTTGTAGAGCATGAACCTACAGGAACGGGCCACCGCCTTGATGTTATTTGAGAACGACAGGGTGTTGTCCAGGATCACGCCAAGGTTCTTAGCGCTCTGGGACGAGGACACAATGGAGTTGTCAACCGTGATGGCGAGATCATTTTCCTTATTTTATCTTACGGGTGGTATTCCCCGTTCTGTATTTTATCTAATGTATGGCATCCTTAAGTCTAAATATTATTGTTACATTGCACAACCTTCAATGTTATGTCATAATTGCATACAATTCTGGCAAATTATTTCGCAATGAGCCAGGCGGCCCAAACTGTTGCATATACATTGACTCTGCGTGCAATGAACGCAAGAGAAGTGACACAATTTCACCTGGTTAAAATTGCCTGCTAACCTGGATTTCTTTTAGCTAAATATGCAGGTTTAAAAATATATACTTCTGTGTATTGATTTTAAGAAAGACATTGGTGTTTGTGGTTAGGTACAGTCCAACGATTGTGCTTTTTTCGCAAATGCGCTTTTGTTAAATCATCCCCCAGCATTGCATCGATTATATGCCAGGCAGGACATGCTAGATAAACTAGTAATATCATCAACCATGTGTAGTTATAACTAATTATTGTGATTGTTTTTAAGATAAGTTTAATGCTAGCGAGCAACTTACCTTGGCTTCTACTGCATTCGCGTAACAAGCAGTCTCCTTGTGGAGTGCAACGAGAGGCAGGTGGTTATAGCGTTGGACTAGTTAACTGTAAGGTCGCAAGATTGGATCCCCCAAGCTGACAAGGTGAAAATCTTTGGTTCTGCCCCTGAACAAGGCAGTTAACCCACTGTTCCTAGGCCGTCATTGAAAATAAGAATGTGTTCTTAACTGACTTGCCTGGTTAAAAAGGTATAAAAAAAAAGATCTAAAAAAATCGGCGCCAAAAAATACCAATTTCCGATTGTTATGATAACTTGAAATCGGCCCTAATTAATCGGCCATTCCGATTAATCAGCCGACCTCTATTGCCTAGTTAAATAAAGGATACACACACACACACACACACCACACTGACCAAAAAATGATTTTGTTGGCATTTACATATGTCCCCATTGCCAGTAAAATATAATCAGAACATTGGATAAACAAATCTGTATACAGTGTGTGCGTATGAAGTAAGGCAGTCAATAGGCCATAGTGGCGAAGTAATTACAAGTTCGCAATTAACACTGGAGTGATAATGTGCAAGTAGAAATCCTGGTGTGCAAAAGAGCAGAAAAAAACAAATATGGGAATGAGGTAGGTAGTTGGTCGGATGGGCCATTTACAGATGGGCTGTGTACAGCTGTAGCGATCGATAAGCTGCTCTGACAGCTGATGCTTGAAGTTAGTGAGGGAGATGTAAGTCTTCAACTTCAGTGATTTTTGAAGCTAGTACTGTCTAACTCCGTCCGGTAGGGCAACATCTGAAAAATAGCACACTTGGTAGTGTGTACCGGTGCTCAACCAGTAAGCGAAAAGCCAAAATCACGCATGACAGAGAACGGTTGATTGTCAAGGGCAATGAATTCCATTATCTTGGTGTTAATGGATTTCGCCTTTGAGTTGTCTTGCTGAAAAGTTCTTACTCTTTCAAATGACCGACTTGTTGACTGCTTGATCCACACAGCTGACATTATCGGCAAGGTTAGGAATGCTGTGTTGCACATGTTGCGTAACATTTTACGTGGAGTCATTACGTCATGTACCTACGTTCTATAGGTATGCACAGTACCTTTTGACAGCAGTTTTTAACATCAGCATTAAACTAGACATCGGGCCAATACCGATGTTGGGATTTTTAGCTAATATCGTCCGATTCTGATATGTTCACCGATTTATTTTTATATCGTACATCCCTTCTAGTCACTTTAATAATGTTTACATATCTTGCATTATTCGTCTCATATGTATATACTTTTATACTGTATTTTAGTCTTTGCTGCTCTGACACTGCTCGTCCATATATTTATATATTCTTTAATTTGATTCCTTTACCTAGATTTATGTATTAGGTACATGTTGTGAAATTGTTCTACATTACTTGTTAGATAGTATTGTACTGTTGGAGCTAGAGAAATGGGCATTTCGCTACACCCGCAATAACATCTGCTAAACATGCGTATTAGTTGTGTTCTATGCATCAGCATTCAGTTTATGATCAATTTTTTATTTTATTTTTTTAACAGTCTAAGTGATGTGGATTGACCACTGACTGTTTGTCTGGTTAAAGGACGGTTTTACACAAACAAAGGTGTAATGGTTCTGCCCTCAAAGATGTCCCATAAAGCTAGCTTCATTTCTTTTCACTGCATTAGGGATAGCATAGCGTAAACAGCCGTTTCGGTTTTAGAAAAGATAAGATTGTTGGCGCAGCAAACAGTGACTGGACATCCCATTATTTCTTCAGTTGGCTGTTTTGTCCAGCACGTATGTTTTTGGATGTGTTTTAAAGGGGCAATCCGCAGTTGCTACATTCATTTTTGGGGGGCACCATGCTATTGGCTGGATCAAAGGAAATGAGAGGCAGAATGGTCACATGAGGCGGACAGTCATGAGAATGCAGATTAGTGCACTTCGGCATGACTCATTCACTCCCACTCTCTCGAGCAGGCGAGCACACTCAGGATCAGACTACACACCTGTACACATTGATGGGTTGCATGAACACTCGCACACATTGACAAGTATCTTGTCATTGATTTGGCTGTAACAGAGGTTCTGCATGTGGTGAGACATTTGGGTAAGTTAAAAAAAAATAATAACTGGAATAACAATATTTCATATCAATTATCGAATCAAGAATGTTTATGCTACCATTTTAATAATGTACATTTCCTTGTTGTATGAAATGTACTTCCGCTGTTTTTACTTCTTTGCATGCGCCAATGCATCTTTTTGGTTGTTCTGGAAAAAAGCATGGACTTATTTTCCTGCTTTATGTATAGCCCAGCTGAGTGGGCTAATATGAAGGGATTAGGCTAATTAACTATTACCCACTGTACTTTGACCGACTGAGAGCAGTCTTTTGTCATTTGAGTCATATCTACATGAATGTTGAAAATCATTCTTTGTTGTAACTGTCTTCAAGCATTGTGTAGCCTACTATAGTTTCCACTCGGGTACAAAACAGTTTACTGAGGATTTACTTTGGTTAAAGATCAGAGTTCTTACGTTTATGATTCCAAGGACTTGCAGGAACATTTCACAATGGCTTTTATAACCTCATGTGGAGTGTGATTATATTCACAGTTCTTTGAACTCTGGGAGACAAAGTGCTGTGTAACACGACTTTAGACTGTTCTTGTCTTGCTTTAAAGGGCACAATGGTCTTCGCTTTGGACTTTTCAGCAACTGATAAGAATTTAAGGTTGACTTTGATGGAATGTTTATTTCTAAATCTAAGAAGACTTACGTGCTGGACTTAACGCTAAGAGGGACACCACCCATTATGAATAGCCTGTCTTCATAACACTGTTTTTGAGTAGTAAGGTCAATTTCGTTGTACTTGGTCATAATGTCTACCTGCGTCTTGACTGTTTCTTTTGGTGAGGATTAAGCCCTTTGAACATATGGGCCAACTTCTCACTGTGGCAACAACTGAGTCTAGCAGAGCTGAGTAGAAAAATATGAGATGGCAGATGTCTTGACTGGCAGCTTAATTGATGTGATTTTGGGTCTTTTCATTTTGATTCTCGATGTCTGTTTTCCTTGTCCCCTGATGTCATTGGTTTCTGCCTCAGGGTGTCCCAGACATTTGGTGTAACATGTTTTTCTCTAATTGAATAACATTAATGTCCATTAAGTGGGCATTTATTGGGTTATAAAGGCAGTTTTCTACGGATGTGGCCTCTGGTTGTTTGGCCATTAAATTAGTAATGGTCCTGGTAGAGCTCTTGAGTCAAATAGCAAATTTTTCCACCTTGATTGATTGCACACTCTCATGTAGGGAGTGAAGGTGCTTTCAAGGTGCCATGGCTAGTAGACATAGATGACTCGAACTGTGTATGAAATAGCCTTGGCACACAGTGGTCCAAACTGGCTTCACAGTTCTTGGGACCATGTGGTTCTGTTTGTAGCCTAAAATGTGCTTTCCTCAATTTAGGTACTTTTAACATCCAAACATAACTATAATTAGCCTAACTACCAGGAATTGCATTATCAATACCTAGATTACAAACTGGCAAAGCTGCAATCGTTATCTTGGCCTACAAATGTTCATAGTCCGAATACTGTGCTTCTTTTTGCACGTCCTTGATGTCCAAGGAAATGGTTTCAACCAGCATTTACAATACACCCCAGTCAGCGTTCTACACCAGTGGGTTCAGTACAGTACGTTGAGGGGTTCATGGTTACAACACCTCTCACAATCACCATCTCTCCAAAGTAATAACACTAGGCACTTTGGAAAATTTGACTGACTTGATTAATTATGGTGTTAACTTTTTAATCAGTGCTAACCCAGGAGCATTAGAGAGGATCTGGGGCTTGTCCTCAAGCTGGTGCTGGTGGCACGGCGCCAAGCCCAGGACCAGGCTACTCCAAGTCTGAGTGGTTACCCCTTCATCCCTCTTCAAGCTCACAGAGTCAAACACAGACCTGGACCTCACTTAAATTTGTCGTATACACCTGGAAAATGTAATGGTGGTTGCTTTCCTCATCAAGCAGGAGAGACACTGAATGTTTTGCGCAGGAGGAGAATAAGTAGAAGTCACAAAGTGCTGCTTAGGCCTTAGAGTTTGAGGGGGGGGGGGGGGGGGCGTTTGTTTTTGGGCTGATTTCTGTCTCGGCTTCAAACAAGCTTCAAACATGATTTTTTTGCAACATTTTTGGCACAGCTGAATACCTAGGCCAATTTGGGCGATTCCGTGGGAAGGTTAACCTGAGCATGCCCAAATAAAGTTAAGAATTTCCAAATGAGGTCTATATGTTAGAGTTCTGGCTTTATTTGAAAAGTAGGAAAGTGTATGAATTTTGGCCAATTCAGAGTAGGAGGGCAAGACTCAAAGGCTTTTCAGCCAATCATGTGACCAACCACCCTGTTTCGGTCCTATGTAGAAACATTTTGAAATGGTGTTTCTTACATTGGATAAAAGTAGAGACTCCGAACTAGAATGGGGAAAGTAATGCTGCTTTGAAAGTTGATGAACTTGTAACACCACTTTTGAGAAAATGGCCTGTGACTATTTTGGTACACCTACTGGAGAGCTCTGCTTTGTCTACACCGGCTATTCTCAAATTGGGGTACGCGCAATGCCGTCGGGGGTACGCCAAATAAAAATGTGATTCATATTTTCAAATGGTTCATTTAGATTTTCCAACAGGGCTATACATTTGGGTGATGTTTCTTTCTCTCGTCTGAGTAGCATCGTTTCACTGGCAATAATAAAATTAAACCATCTAGTGTTCAGCGAAATAACAGAATGTCAAATAATTAACATCCAGGCACATTAATCTGTCTAGGACTAGCGGAACCACCCTGGCAACAGCCAGTGAAAGTGCAGGGCGCCAAATTAAAACAACAAAAATCTCATAATTAATATTCCTCAAGCATACAAGTATTTTACACCATTTTAAAGATAAAATTCTCGTTAATCCAGCCACAGTGGCTGATTTCAAAAAGGATTTACAGCGAAAGCACCACAAACGATTGTTAGGTCACCACCAAGCCACAGAAAAACACAGCCATTTTTTTCCAGACAAAGAGGAGTCACAAAAAGCAGAAATAGAGAATGAATCACTAACCTTTGATCTTCATCAGATGACACTCATAGGACTTCATGTTACACAATACATGTATGTTTTGTTAAAGTTTATATTTATATCAACAAATCTGAGTTTACATTGGCGCGTTACGTTCAGTAGTTCTAAAACATGCAGTGATATTGCAGAGACCCACGTCAATTTACAGAAATAAACATTGAAAAAGATACGACTATTATACAAACTTCTCCTTAATGCAACCGCTGTGTCATATTTCAAAAAAACTTTAATGAAAAAGCAAACCATGCAATAATCTGAGTACAGCGTTCAGACAACAAAGCAGCCAAAAAGATATCCGCCATATTGGGTGGTCGACATTTGTCAGAAATAGCATTATAAATATTCACTTACCTTTGATCTTCATCAGAATGCACTCCCAGGAATCGCAGTTCCACAAATGTTTGTTTTGTTCGATAATGTCCATCATTCATGTCCAAATAGCTTCTTTTGTTAAACCAATCCAAAAGCGCGTTCAGGTCCAGCCGAACGTCGGACGAAAAGTTCAAAAAGTTCCGTTACAGCCCGTAGAAACTTGTCAATCATTAGGATATTTTTATCATAAATCTTCAATAATGTTCCAACCTGAGAATTCCTATGTCTGTCGAAAAGCAATGAAACGAGAGCTAACTCTCTCGTGACCACGGCTGTGGCAATCTGCCAGACACCTGGCTCATTCCTCTCTCATTCGGTCCCACTTCACAGTAGACTCCTCAAACAAAGTTTTAAATACTGTTGACATCTAGTGGAAGCCTTAGGAAGTGCAACAACCAATATCCCACTGTATATACAATTTTTCTCAGGTTTTTGCCTGCGTACTATTGTTTGTACATATGAGTTCTGTTATACACAGACATCATTCAAACAGTTTTAGAAACTTCAGTGTTTTCTATCCAATACTACTAATGATATGCATATATTAGCACCTGGGACAGAGTAGCAGGCATTTTACTCTGGGCACCTTATTCATCCAAGCTATTCAATACTGCCCCCCTGTCACCAAGAAGTTAAAGTTGCACAGTCAACTTAGTGTATGTAAACTTCTGACCCACTGGAATTGTGATACAGTGAAATCTGTCTGAACAATTGTTGGAAATGCACAAAGTAGATGTCCTTAACCGACTTGCCAAAACTATAGTTTTTTAATAAATGTGTGGAGTGGTTGAAAAACCTGTGTGTGTGTGTGTGTGTGTAATTATATATATATATATATATATATATATATATATATTACACACACATCTACCATTCAAAAGTTTGGAGTCACTTAGAAATGTCCTTGTTTTTGAAAGCAAAGCGTGTTTTTTGTTTTAATTTTTTAAATTTTTAAATCACTTAAATTGATCAGAATTAGTTTAAACATTGTTAATGTTGTAAATTACTATTGTTGCTGGAAACGGCAGATTTTATTTATGGAATATAATGCATATGCTTACATAGGCCCATTATCAGCAACCATCACTCCTGTGTTCCAATGGCATGTTGTGTTAGCTAATCCAAGTGTATCATTTTAAAAGGCTAATTGATCATTAGAAAACCCTTTTGCAATTATGTTAACACAGCTGAAAACTGTTCTGATTTAAAGAAGCAATAAAACTGGGTGTCTTTAGACTAGTTGAGCATCAGCATTTGTGGGCTCGATTGCAGGCTCAAAATGGCTAGAAACAAAGACCTTTCTTCTGAAACTCGTCAGTCTATTCTTGCTCTGAGAAATGAAGGCTATATTTTTATGTTTGGGTGTGATGACTGCTATTAAAGCTACATGTAATTTTTAAATCCTGAAGTACCAGGACCTTTTAACGTTCCAAATTACCAAAAACTGTTATCATAAATTGATGATAATCTTTAAAATGTAGAGTCTAACATCCATAACGGTTGTTTTTCCTCTCTAAAGTACTAACGAAAATTACAAATGATAAATTATAGTTTGTGTTCAGACATGCCTTTCCTCCTTAATGAATATCCATGTTTTGGCCTATGTCGTACAAACTCCGACTTTTGCTAATATGTTCAGAAAAAGCTTGGCCTACATGTAACACCAATAACGCTTCATATTTGTGTTTTTACAACATGCCAATATTTAGAAGTCTGCTTTCTTGAGTATACACCCCCCCAAGGTGTACTATAGACGCACACATCAAACGTTTCATTTATATTTGCTTTGTCCATTCTTTGAAACATTAAGATGTGATTTTGTGTGCAAATGTAATGTTCATACTGCTGGAATCGCCTACCTACAACATGTGTGTAAAGGTGAGAAGTATGCGTGACGTATTATTTTTGTCTGTATTTCCTGGTTCTTGCAGTACTACATTCGAGACGAACATGGACCACACGAACCATGACCATGACCACAGCAAAATGGCTGGCAGCATGGCTCCTCCCATGGTCACAGGCTCCCACGAGGATCATCTAGGGGGAGGTGGAGGGGGCCATATGATGGTGAGTGAGCTTGGCACTCTGAAAAAGAAATCAGTCACACACTAATTTCTCTCTGTTACGATGTGGGATGTACTTATGCTTGATCCAGCAATGCGGTCCGGAGGCGGTGACGCAATTGCGGGGGCCAATTCAAGCTCTGTACTGCATCGCCGTGCTCCTCCCAAAAAATGTTAATAATTCTGAGGGCTCCGTATAGCTCCTCATTGATATGATTGGTTGACGGTATGTGGGGGCGGTACATCCTGCATAAACACAAACTCACTCCCTTAACAACTTCCTCCACAACAGCTCTGCTCCACGAAATGCAAGAATTACGAATGCCCTGACTTTTGAAGAGGCCGTATCGCAGTTAATGCTATATGTTCAATGCAGACACTGTAATGACCATAAATGGGCTTTCAGGCTTATCACCCCATCTCTGCACTTCCTACGACCTCCTCACAAAGTTGTAAATCTGATTCAGATGAATGGTTTTAATTCAACTCTAGTTCAAACGGCCTGCTTGACATTTCTCTCTGCTGTGTGAGCTGAATCAAATGAAATGTTATTGGTCACATACACATGGTTAGCAGATGTTATTGGTCACATACACATGGTTAGCAGATGTTATTGGTCACATACACATGGTTAGCAGATGTTATTGCAAGTGTAGCGAAAATACTTTGCTTCTAGTTCCTACAGTCCAGCAATATCTAACTAGTAATATCTAACAATGCCACCGCAAAACCTAATACACACGTCTAAGTAAAGGAATGGAATAATGTATAAATATAAGGATAAGCAATGTCAGAGCGGCATAGGCTAAGATGCAATAGATAGTATAGAATACATATGAGATGATTAATGCAAGATATACAGTTGAAGTCGGAAGTTTACATAAACTTAGGTTGGAGTCATTAACTTGTTTTTCAACCACTCCACAAACTTCTTGTTAACAAACTATAGTTTTGGCAAGTTGGTTAGGACATCTACTTTGTGCATGACCCAAGTAATTTTTCCAACAATTGTTTACAGACAGATTTTTTAACTTATTCACTGTATCACAATTCCAGTGGGTCAGGAGTTTACATACACTAAGTTGACTGTGCTTTTAAACAACTTGGATCATTTTATGGAATTTATGTCAAGGCTTTAGAAGCTTCTGATAGGCTAATTGATGTAATTTGAGTGAATTGGAGGTGTACCTCTGGATGTATTTCAAGGCATATGGGTTCAAGTCTGTATATAGGCAGCAGCCTCTCAGCTAGTGATTGCTGTTTAACAGTCTGATGGCCTTGAGATAGAAGCTATTTTTCAGTCTCTCTGCTTTGATGCAGCTGCTCAGGTGGATGTTGTCCTTGATGATCTTTTTGGCCTTCCTGTGACATCGGGTGTTGTAGGTGTCCTGGAGGGCAGGTAGTTTCCTCTGGCGAGCCCTGAGGTTGTGGGCGGTGCAGTTGCTGTACCATACAGTGATACAGTCCGACAGGATGCTCACAATCATGCAAGTTTTAGGTGACAAGCCAAATTTCTTCAGCCTCCTGAGGTTGAAGAGGCGCTGTTGCGCCTTCACACCGTCTGTGTGGGAGGACCATTTCTGTTTGTCCTTGATGTGTACGCCGAGGAACTTAACATTCTATCGTCCCTACTGCTGTCCCTTGCTGTTTCCACGATCATCTCTGTTTTGTTGACGTTGTGATGTTATTTTCCTGACACCACACTTGAGTGCCCATCCCTCCCTGTAGGCTGTCTCGTCGTTGTTGGTAATCAAGCCTGCTACTGTTGTCGTCTGCAAACCTGATGATTGAGTTGAAGGCGTGCATGGCCACACGGTCATGGTGAACAGGGAGTACAGGAGGGGGCTAAACACTCACCCTTGTGGGGCCCCAGTGTTGAGGATCAGTGAAGTGGAGATGTTTCCCACATTCACCACCTGGGATCGGCCCGTCAGGAAGTCTAGGACCCAGTTGCACAGGGTGGGGTTCAGACCCAGGTCCTCAAGCTTAATGATGAGCTTGGAGGATACTATGGTGTTGAATGCTGAGCTGTAGTCAATGAACAACATTCTTACATAGGTATTCCTCTTGTCCAGATGGGATAGGGCAGTGTGATGGCAATTGCATCGTCTGTGGATCTATTGGGGCAGTAAGCAAATTGAAGGAGGTGTAGGGTGACCGGTGATATGATCCTTGACTAGTCTCTCACTTCATGGTGACCGTAGTGAGTGCTACGAGGCAATAGTCATTTAGTTTAGATACCTTTGCATTCTTTGGTACAGGAACAATGGTGGCCCTCTTGAAGCATGTGGGAACAGCAGACTGGGATAGGAAGGGATTGAATATGTCTGTAAACACACCTGCACATCTGTGCATGCTCTGACGACGCGGCTATGGATGCCGTCTGGGCCAGCAGCCTTGCGAGGGTTAACACATTTAAATGTCTTACTCACATCGGCCACAGAGGAGAGCCCACAGTCCTTGGTAGCTGGCTGCGTCAGTGGCACTCTGTTATCCTCAAAGCGGGCAAAGAACATGTTTAGCTTGTCTAGCAGCAAGACGTCGGTGTCTGCGACGTGGCTGATTTTCCGTTTGTAGTCCGTGTTTGTCTGTAAACCCCTTGGCTCTATAGGTGTGATACAATTTTTAAAAATTGTTTTCTGTCCCTCTTCTCCAGAAAATGACCTTCTACTTTGGCTACACAAACGTGGAGCTGCTGTTTGCCAGCCTTGTCATCAACACACCTGGAGGTAAGTTGGTGTGTGTTCCCAGAATGTATTTTCAGACTTGAAATGTAATGCAAAAAGTATTTTATGTATTGACCATGGCCATTGATTATTCATAAAACTAAAAATAATATTGGTTAGATAGTCAGTCAATTATTTAACATGTCTCCTCTTTCAGAGATGGTGGCGGCCTGCTTTGGTTGTTTCCTGCTGGCTGTGCTCTACGAGGGGCTGAAGATTGGCAGGGAGTTCCTGCTGAGGAGGAACCAGGTCAACGTGCGTTACAACTCCATGCCTGTCCCGGGGGCAGACGGCACCATGGTCATGGAGACCCACAAGACTGTAGGGTAAGTTAGACAACCAAGCAAGAGGACTCCTTACTAACCGGACACATAGTAGTACTGCAGTGAAGTGGTCCATTTTACACCCCAATAATGAGAATTCTAGACATTGTAGTTCAAAAGGGCTACGCGCTCCATATCAACTTACAGTGAGGCTTCACATTTTCCTACTGCATGTGGGGAATGTTGTAGATATAACAGGAGTTTTTAAATGGCTTAGTTTGCCACTAACACCTGACTTGCAGAGTGCTGTCAATTAGTTTATTTGAAAAGAACTTTTTTTTAACCATCCTGTTTCCCCCTCTCCCCTGCAGCCAGCGGATGCTGAGTATGGCACACTTGCTGCAGACGGTGTTACACATCATCCAGGTGGTGGTCAGCTATTTCCTCATGTTGGTCTTCATGACCTACAATGCTTATCTGTGTATCGCCGTTGCAGCCGGGGCAGGCGTCGGATACTTCTTATTCAGCTGGAAAAAGGCTGTGGTTGTTGATATCACCGAACACTGTCACTAATAGCCCCCCCCTGGTCTCTTCATCCTCCACCCACACACACACATACATTCACACACAGGTATTCTCCATTTAATCGTCATCATGCATCCAGTTTTATATACGTTTATCTTATTTAAATGGTTCACGTTGTCACACAAAAGTTGCTTGATGGAAAATGTGAATTACGACTGAGCTTTTACATTTGTGACATTCAAGTCTGTCCTTTTAGTAGGTCCAGAAGACTACCCTCGACAACTAGCATGATGTTGGTATTCCAAATGCTGGCTTCTGTTATACCAACACCACTCCTGTCTGGCTCCACAGCTCTGTCAAGGGCCAAACATCCACTTCCCCCAGTCGTGCCATTCTTCCATTCTATTTTTGTTATTGCGCAACAACCAGTGCAGGTTCATCCTTGTAGCACTGGGGCTCTAGGCTCTTCTGCTCAGAGGGCTATTTACGACCCTTACAACCTCTCTCATTGAAGATCATTGTGAATAGGGCCCAGAGTTTTTCCTGACCCCACCTGGGCCCAAGTTAAAGCCAATGTGTTCTTCTGAAGCCTTGTCATATCTGCATTCCATCTGACAATCTGGCGGGGGGGGTCTAACATAATCAGGGTCTCTCAACTACAGGAGTCAAAGGTCATACTTGGGATTGTGTGGAGATGGTGGGGCAGCGCTGGCTGTATGACTAAGCCTTACTAAACCCTTTGCCTTAAAGGAGGGAAACATGACAGCCTAGGCCAACTGTAGTCTACTGACAAGTGCCAGTGCTATTTTAAAGAAGTTTGTCCAGTGGACAAGCAGTCAAGTACAGTACACTTTAAATGTTGTGTGATTATATACATTAGTGTAATGCAGCAGAGCGCGACAACCTTTGAGACCCTCTTCATGAGACACACTGCTATGCAGTGTTCAATTTTGGTAGTTTATGAATGACAGCCTCATTATTTACCAATGACACTTGGCACTCGAAGGTTTGATCTGACACACAAATGTAAATTGACTCTTGTACATCAAGAAGCCAATATAAAATGTTCATAATATAACTTGGGAGTAACTTTTGGTGCATTCATTCAATAGGCTTAAATTAGTTCACATGTCAACACAACATGGACACTAGTGTCCTTATTGGAGCAAGTGCTCAGATCCCAAGGACAAGCAGGGAACTATGGGAAAGTACGAGGATGGATCTAGTGCTTTCTCAGACTGGCCTAGTAACACATGATTACTGCACCTCTTGTGACTTATCGGTGCTTACGCCTCACAGTTCACACTTTGACAGGAGGGGATATCTATGAAGTAGAACCTAAAGAGAAAGTTGTATTTTTAGTTTCTTGATTATAATTTTTTTCATCTCTGAGAAATGACTAGTAAATGTTTATCAGTTGCCTAAAGCTGTGTTTTACACAGGCAGTCTGACTCTGATCTTTTAATGATTTGGCAATAGAGCTGATTTGATTGGTTAAAGGACCAATTAGCGGAAATGTCAGAATTGTCTGTCTCTGTAGACCGGCAGCCCAATTCAGATTTTTGTTGTTGCACTCAGTTAATTGGTCTTTTGACCAATCAGATCTGGAAAAATATCGGTTGTAGAAAGATCTGATGTGATTGGTCAAAAGACCAATTAGTGGAAAAAATATCAGAATTGAGCTGCTTGTCTAAACACAGCCTTAGTGATGTGCTGTGCCTGGTTTGAGGGTCAAATTCCTAGTTGCTATAACTGGATTTAACTGCCGCACATTCTCATTACATTACAATCAAGCCAGGGACATTAATAGTTGGTGTATACTTGAACATATTATAACTGTTTCTGCTTTACCACATGGGATCATGTATCAAGATTTATTATTATAGTCTACTATACAACTCGAGCGTTGAAGTTAATGGGCCAAAACAGCAGTGGGAGTCTGACTGCCACTCCAGCGCAGCAACAGTGTGAACATTACCTGGACTGTTAAGTCCACAGACATGTCTGTATAGTATGACGTATTTACAGTGCTGTAATCATCTAGAGAAAACAAGTAATAAATGGTATCATTCAAGAACTGTATGTTTGATTCTGTTGCATTCTCATAATGCAGCCTTGAAGGCCAATAAAACTACAATCATACCATTCTAAGTAATAACTGATTAGTTATCAAGTCCATTCCATTTTGCCCCAAAGATGCTACCTTCACCTTCCTGGGACTACCAAGTCTGGATTTTTGTAATGGAGGGAAACCACTACAACAGCTCCCATGAAACATATTGTACGAAAGGCCACACGCTTTGCATCGCAAGTCATAACATTTCAGGTAAATGCAACAACATTACTTTAGAAGATGTGTGTTATAAGCAAAACATGATCCTCAAACTACACATTTCTTTGTGAAGAGAATTCTGACCTCAGGCAAGCACACAAGTATCCCTGACCATGTCAATAGCATTGTTACTGTGCCATCTACACACCAACACTGGTTTGAGCAGTCTTGTTAATGTGCCTATTAGGAACCTAAAACTGCAGGTTTCCAAAGAGTGAGGGCAAGGTGTTTGGTTTAGGATGGGGCTTGTAGCTTCTTCTCTCGTTGATCATCTGTTCCCGTGTCTTCCCATCCCCTGTTCCACCGCTGGCCCCCACCATATTACTAAACATAGCCACACCAACAACATCCATTTCATCGCTCTGTTTTTTCCGAATCTGAGAGGGGGGGGGGGGCGTAAATTGTTAGACAGAAGTTCTGGTATGTATAATTCATGTAAAAAAATAAAGTGCTTTTCTCACACCCAAGGCACGGATTTTATGCCAATCAAGCGTTTCTTAAAGTTAATGAGGAATTTAAGAAACTGGTTGCAGGCAATCCATCAACAACGCAAAGCCTCTTTATTATGCCTTTTATACCTGCATATAATAAATGTATCCATGATGCTGTGGCTACTCACCTCAAGCTGTTTCTTGACACACTCAAACTCCTCAGTGTCATCCAACTTCAATTCCAGACGGGTGGGCTTTCTGCGCAGCATATTATATCCACCAATGTTGGCTGTGAAGCAGATGTGCCCAAGGCTGTAAATACTAACTTCTACTAGATGGCTAAAGACAGAAAGGTGACAGATCAATTATCGAGTGTAATAATATGGCTTGCATTTGCTAAACCACTTAGCTAGCTATATACAATTACTAAACAATAGTTCATGTTAAGGCTACCAAACAAATCAATCACACTAAAATCTCTTTGCAACAACTTGCTAACTTTACTAGCAAGCTGTCAAGCTAACTACATAAAAGACTAGTGACAGACCAAGCACGGCTAAAGAGGGCAAAATTGAGCGCTCCATACGTCAATTTGTCTCGGATCCAGTGGTACTCACAAAGAAACAGGCTAATATTTCATATTTGCTTACATTTTGTTAATGTTGTTTATTTTGACAGCAGTAGCTAGACGGCCTATCCCTGTAGAATCCGGTATAAATTGACGAAGGGCTTCTGGGTAACGTAGTTTTCAGCAGTGCATGTGTGGGTATGTTTGACCTTTCCGCTAGATGTCGCTGTGAAATGTGAACAGGCAACCACTTGTGTTTTGATTTTGCTAGCTGGTTGCGGTTCCTGTGTAATTGCGTTATTTCAAACCCAATACTAAAATATAGGTACATTAATCACCTTAAATGTTGAGCATTTTGTCTATTTGGTGATGCTTTTGGCAAACTGCTGAGTGTCGTTCGCTAACTAGTTTATCTGACGTAAGCTAGTTAGTCAACGTGTTCTTGTGTAAAGACTACTTTACAAGCCCCTATGATTATGTCAATGTGTCCTAGCCATTTTATTTACTGATTAGGGAGTTGTCCATTTTTGGTCAGCAAATTGATAGTTAGTAAACTACACACTCATTCCATTCATTCATATCTCTGTGTGGCTATTGTTTACTCCAGGACAGTATCATTCATTGTGGTGAACAGTGGGACCAGCGATGTCTGACGAGGATGAAGCTCCGCAAAGCAGGCATTGAGGCTGTCCACATCAACTGTTTGCTGTTGGAGTCGTATGTGTGTCTCTTAACTCAACTTACTTTCTCTCTCTCTTCCCTCAGGTCCCTTGAGCTTGAGGAACACGTGAGTGAGCTTCAGTCTGAGGTATTGGCTGACTTTTTCTCGCTCGCTTTCTGCACTCAGTCACAGTATCCATTGACGATATAGAGGTTAAAGCTTGCTTACGGCCCTTGGGGAGCCAATCGCACTGTTTGGTGAGGGGCCTGCTGAGAGAGGAGAGAGGTGAGTCACAAGCATGGTTCTGTCCTCCCCTTCTAATATTTTAATGTGTGGATTAAAAATTAAAGACCATCTGAAGATCCTCTGATGCTTTTACAACATGTCACTCCTGTCAACTTACCAATTAAAATAGCAGTTTTGAGTTATTGTCTTTCTGTTTGAAAACACCACATCGAAAGTTATATTTTGCATGCATTATATCCACCTCTGAGGCATGCATGAGAGCATCAGCTGTTCCGGGCAACTGTGTGATCACGCTCTCCGTAGCCGACGCGAGTAAGACCTTTAAACAGGTCAACATACACAAGGCTGTGGGGCCAGACGGATTACCAGGACGTGTGCTCCGGGCATGTGCTGACCAACTGACGGGTGTCTTCACTGACATTTTCAACATGTCCCTGATTGAGTCTGTAATACCAACATGTTTCAAGCGGACCACCATAGTCCCTGTGCCCAAGAACACAAGGCAACCTGCCTAAATGACTACAGACCCATAGCACTCACATCCGTAGCCATGAAGTGCTGGTCTGTAAATGTATCTCCATATTGAATGAATAGAGTGAAAATGTTGTAGTAGTGAGAGAAATATATTGGAGAGTCAAGCCACATATCATACCTCCTCCTGAATACACCTGTTGTATTCGGCGCACATGACAAATGAACTTTGATTTGAGAAATCCAAACGTTCCCAGGAGGAGGTATATGTGGTTTGACTCTCCAATGTATTTATCTCACTACAATGTTTTCACTCCATTCATTCAATATGGAGATTCATTTACAGCACCAGTCAAACGTTTGGACACCTACTCATTCCAGTGTTCTTTATTTTTACTCCTTTCTACATTGTAGAATAATAGTGAAGATATCAAAAGTATGAAATAACACACATGGAATCAAGTTGCAACCAAAAAGTGTTAAACCAATCAAAATACAAAGTACAAGAACTTCACAAGACCCTCAGCGTATGTCCTCCATCAAAGTCTCCAAAATAATTTAAGGATGTGTCTTGTTCGTGAAAAACTGTTGTAGAATATCAACATTTTCTCTGCCTACTCAGAACCTGAATAACTACTGCAGTCAAATCGGTGACGACAGGCCTAAATCCTTCTGCCAATTTAGCCCGAACTCCAAAATGTTTGTGACTGCCGCTTGGTGAGTCCCTCAGTCTCCTCTCATTGCACTGCACAGACAGGAATGGTCTTGATGGTGTTTTATATCCATTTAGCCATCAAATAAGCATTTGTTAGAAGAATTGTCCTTGTCGTCCTGACTTGTTTTTTGTTCTCTCTAGGAGTGGCCTGTGTAAACTGGAATGTTTGACTGTACCTTTATCTGTACTCTTCGGGGTTAGAAGAATATCTTATTTTTCTCAATCATTTGAGAAATTGCATTGCAATTGACTATTTTCCTTGACTTCTGTTGTCCTAAATTAGGGCTGGGCGGTATACTGTATTTTACGATATATGGACCGGTTTGCGTTTTTACTTTACAGTAGACTAGAATACAGTATATACATATTAAATGAGTAAAGCAGTATGTAAAGTTTGGTCATACGCACATCCTTAACATAGGTGCTGGGCTAATAAAGAACAGACCTGATGAAGATCCATTTCAGATCGAAACGTTGTCAGTAAAGTGGTGAATTTGGAGCTTTAAAGCAGTGTGTAAACATTAAAGTGACCAGTGATTCCATGTACAGTATATAGGGCAGCAGCCTCTAAAGTGCAGGGTTGAGTAACCTAGTGATGGCTATTTAACAGTCTGATGGCCTTGAGATAGAAGCTGTTTTTCAGTCTCTCTGCCCCAGCTTTGATGCACCTGTACTGACCTCGCCTTCTGGATGATAGCGTGGTGAACAGGCCGTGACTTGGGTGTTTGTGATACCAGTGATGGTGTAGACTGAAATCAGCATGTTTGTGCAACAGTGTCTTTAAATCAGAGGCATATGCAAAGCAAGAAAATGTTAGCTACATGAAGTAGCTAAGAGAACATTCAGTTATTTTGTTTTGAACCTTTATTTAACTAGGCAAGTCAGTTAAGAACAAATTCTTATTTTCAATGACAGCCTAGGAACAGTGGACTAACTGCCTTGTTCAGAGGCAGAAGGACATATATATATATTTTTTTTACCTTGTCAGCTCAGGGATTCAATCTTGCAACCTTTCGGTTACTAGTCCAATGCTCTAACCACTAAGATTATCCCCTAAGAAACACTTATCAACACTTTAGTTCATTGTCCTTACACTGTCTTTAACTCCTCCCTGGCATTTTCATTTTTTGTCACGACAAACAACCCTGTATTTAAAGTGCCCACTATTATATTCTAACTATAGAATTAGAATAATCATTCTATTTCCATGATTCCAACCGTTCACCCATGTGTTTTGCTCTAAATCGCTAGTAAAATCTCAATCGCAACGTTTGGCTAGAAATAAGGCCTAGGTTGTTTGCCCATATTGTGCAGCCCTACATGGCAGTGTGGAAGTGATCTCAAATAAGTGTAACAAATGCAGAAATTTATGAAAATGCAGATTTCTTTGAATTGAACAGTATTTAAATAATCAAAATGGAGAAAGACCAATTGAAATCACTTAGAATGTACAGTGGGGCAAAAAAGTATTTAGTCATCCACCAATTGTGCAAGTTCTCCCACTTAAAAAGATGAGGGGCCTGTAATTTTCATCACAGGTACACTTCATCTATGACAGACAAAATTAGAAAAACAATTCCAGAAAATCACATTGTAGAATTTTAAATAAATTTATTTGTGTTGCCACCGTAGGGTCACACACTACTCATGAAGAAAATGTTGAACATTCATTATTCAAAAACATAAAATACCGTCATACTGTCCTTTTTTATTTTTATGCAGTGATATGCTATTTTGGCCATATCGTCCAGCCCTATCCTGAATGATAAAAAAGTCAATCATTTGATAATAGTTATTCTCTTTTCCTGTCCTCGGGCCAGAACACCTACTTGGGGGCCATCTGTTTCCATCCTCAGGCCACAACACCTACGTGGGGGCCATCTGTTTCCATCCTCAGGCCACAACACCTACGTGGGGGCCATCTGTTTCCATCCTCAGGCCACAACACCTACGTGGGGGCCATCTATTTCCATCCTCAGGCCACAACACCTACGTGGGGGCCATCTGTTTCCATCCTCAGGCCACAACACCTACGTGGGGGCCATCTGTTTCCATCCTCAGGCCACAACACCTACGTGGGGGCCATCTGTTTCCATCCTCAGGCCACAACACCGACGTGGGGGCCCATCTGTTTCCATCCTCAGGCCACAACACCTACGTGGGGGCCATCTGTTTCCATCCTCCGGCCACAACACCTACGTGGGGGCCATCTGTTTCCATCCTCGGGCCACAACACCTACGTGGGGGCCATCTGTTTCCATCCTCGGGCCACAACACCTACGTGGGGGCCCATCTCTTTCCATCCTCAGGCCACTCTGACTATGTGCTGCCAATGGCACCGTCAAACTCTGGAGTCTGTACAGGTCTGCTCTGGTTGATATGTACTGTGTCTTTCTCTGTCTGTCAAATGAGGGAAACTACCTAAAGTTTGATCAAATATGATTCAGGAGGAGAGGGGTTAAAAGCAGTGTCTGTTTTTTTTCTAAATGTTCGCAGTTATCATAAACAGTAGCTAACTAAGCTGGTGAAATGAATGGTGGCGATTTAAAGGCATGTTGTGTTGTAACCATGGTAACCCCTCTCTCTCTCTCTCTCTCTCTCTCTCTGTAGTGAGGAGCCTGTCGCTGACATCGAGGGCCACTCCTGAGGGTAGCGCGAGTAGCCTGGCACCCCTGTGGATGCTTCCTGGGCACCACCTGGTGGGTGAATTTATTTGTAAACATTCTTTAATTTGTTCTATCATTTTCAGAATGTCTGATCCAGGTAATACAATAAAAACAAAACATGATCACTTGCACCAAATGTCTCAACTTTAGCCATAGATAGATGTTACTCTCGTCAGACTTGTCATTCTAACTGATTCTGAAGTGGGGCTTAATCCTTACTCTTTCACTCTCTCACCCATTCTCTCACTCACTCACTCACTCACACTCCTGGAGGCCCAGGAGGAGATCCTGCACCAGGAGGGACACAGTAAAGGAGTCCACGACCTGCACTTCCACCCGGACGACTCTGGTAGGCACTGGGTAAGATCTCACTGGATACACTATGAAAGTCTGTCAATTGTCAGTAAAAAACATACCTTTTTGTGTTGTCTTTTGCTTGTCTCTGCACATTCTGTTGCAATATATGTTGCCAGCGAATCAAGTGAATGGCTGGTCACTTTTGTAGAGTATTATCCCATCCATTATTTCTACAACAAACCTTCAGATAACTGGGATCTCAGTGTCCTCTCCAAAACAAAAACATTAGAGAAGGCTTTTATCAACCCTGTAATTGGAGAGCTGTCAGGTCACAGAGCATATCTAGATTTGGCCTATAGAAGGGAATGGGGGCTATAGTAAATCAATGGTCTTATTCTGTGATTCAATAATCTGTCCAATGAAGGCCAGTAGATGTCCAATGAAGGCCAGTAGATGTCCACCCAGTTATCTCAATTAGAGGCTTGGCAGAACAAATAGCCTCTCGGTGGCTTGCTGGATTTGAATCATACAGGGATATTCCCTTCAAGTCCCCTCTTAATAACATGCTGTCTTACACACACTTCCCAACTCTCTCAGTGCACAGTGATCTCATACATATAATCAACTCAAATCTACTGCCTGAGCAATTTGGAGGACTGAGAAGGTTTAGCAGCTTGTTATGTGATTGTTATAACCTCAATTAAATTAAGGCAGATGCAACAACTGGCTCCATGTGACACACAAGCTGATGTGTTTTTGTACAGATCTACGCTATTGTTGGAAAGTGACTTGCACCAGTCAAGACAGTCAGCACATTGATTTATAGTAGAAGGAATTACAGATCACTATTCACCCCTCATCTACAGGACTGTTAGTTGAATCCTAGTTTGCCTCGAAATCCTAGTTTGCCTCAATATTAATCTCTCTCGGGTCTGGATTCATTTGGGCCTATTTGGGACCTTCGAACCGGGTGCTGTGTGATGTTCCTGGAGGGCCATCGCAGAGATTTACAGCATCGACTTCTCTCCCAACAGGTAAATTACATGGTTAGATTCTGTGTTAATGATATCTGATGGATAGGGCCAGATAATCCTGACTGTGTGATCTAAACTGGGGAAAAAAGGAAACATCCTCTCACTCTCAACTGTTTATTTTCAGCAAACTTAACATGTGTAAATATTTGTATGAACATAAGATTCAACAACTGAGACAAACTGAACAAGTTCCACAGACATGTGACTAACAGAAATTGAATAAAGTGTCCCTGAACAAAGGGGGGTCAAAATCCAAAGTATCAGTCAGTATCTGGTGTGGCCACCAACTGCATTAAGTACTGCAGTGCGTCTCCTCCTCATGGACTGCACCAGATTTGCCAGTTCTTGCTGTGAGATGTTACCCCACTCTTCCACCAAGGCACCTGCAAGTTCCCGGACATTTCTGGGGGGAATGGCCCTAGCCCTCACCCTCCGATCCAACAGGTCCCAGACGTGCTCAATGGGATTGAGATCCGGGCTCTTCACTGACATTCCTGTCTTGCAGGAAATCAAGCACAGCACGAGCAGTATGGCTGGTGGCATTGTCATGCTGGAGGGTCATGTCAGGATGAGCCTGCAGGAAGCGTACCACATGAGGGAGGAGGATGTCTTACCTGTAACGCACAGCGTTGAGATTGCCTGCAGTGACAACAAGCTCAGTCTGATGATGCTCTGACACAACGCCCCAGACCATGACGGACCCTCCACCTCCAAATCGATCCCGCTCCAGAGTACAGGCCTCGGTGTAACACTCATTCCTTTAACGATAAATGCAAATCCGACCATCACCCCTGGTGAGACAAAACCGCGACTCGTCAGTGAAGAGCACTTTTTGCCAGTCCTGTCTGGTCCAGCGACGGTGGGTTTGTGCCCATAGGCGATGTTGTTGCCGGTGATGTCTGGTGAGGGCCTGCCTTACAACAGGCCTACAAGCCCTCAATCCAGCCTCTCTCAGCCTATTGCGGACAGTCTGAGCATTGATGGAGGGATTGTGCGTTCCTGGTGTAACTCAGGCAGTTGTTGTTGCCATCCTGTACCTGTCCTGCAGGGGTGATGTTTGGATGTACCGATCCTGTGCAGGTGTTACACATTGTCTGCCACTGCGAGGGCGATCAGCTGTCCGTCCTGTCTCGCTGTCTTAGGTGTTTCACAGTACGGACATTGCAATTTATTGCCCTGGCCACATCTGCAATCCGCATGCCTAAGGCACGTTCATGCATGTGAGCAGGGACCCTGGGCATCTTTCTTTTGGTGTTTTTCTGAGTCACTAGAAAGGCCTCTTTAGTGTCGTACGTTTTCATAACTGTGACCTTATAACTGTGTCTTTGCAATGAAGATCTGTGGAGTTATTTGGATTTTCATGAATTATCTTTGAAAAACAGGTTCCTGAAAAAGGAATGTTTCTTTTTTTGCTGAGTTTATAACTACGGCCCTGGTGGAAAAACTCCTGGCCCTACATATTGATGATGATAAGCCTTAGAGTGTGTGTTTGTAGGTCCAGCATTGAAACTATTCTCCCCTGTTTAGCTACCACGCAGCAACAAGAAATGGGGATAACTGTATACTTCTGGCCCTTCTTTGGACACTGTGTTAACTAACCTCCAGACGAGCTTCAATGCATTACAACTCTCCTTCTGTGGCCGCCAACTGCCCTTAAATGCAAATAAAGCTGAATGCATGCTCTTCAACCGATCGCTTCCGGCCCGCCCGTCCAGCATCACTGCTCTGGACGGTTCTGACTTAGAGTATGTGGAGATTTACAAATACCTAGGTGTCTGGTTAGACTAAACGTTCCTTCCAGACTCTCATTAAGCATCTCCAATCCAAAATTATATCTAGAATGGAATCCTATTTCGCAACAACGCATCCTTCAGTCATGCTGCCAAACTTACCCTCGTAAAACTGACTATCCTACCGATTTTTGACTTTGACGATGTAATTTACAAAATAGCCTCCAACGCTGTACTCAGACTGCATCCAATTTGCTATCACAGTGCCATCCGTTTTGTCACCAAAGCCCCATATACTACCCACCACTGCGACCTGTATGCTCTCGTTGGCTGGCCCTCGCTTCATATTCGTTGCCAAATTCACTGGCTCCAGGTCATCTATAAGTCTTTGCTAGGTAAAGCCCCGCCTTATCTCAGCTCACTGGTCACCATAGCCGCACCCACCCGTAGCACGTGCTCCAGCAGGTATATTTCACTGGTCACCCCCAAAGCCAATTCCTACTTTGGCTACCTTTCCTTCCAGTTCTCTGCTGCCAATGACTGGAACAAATTGCAAAAATCACTGAAGCTGGAGACTCGTATCTCCCTCACTAACTTTAAGCACCAGTTGTCAGAGCAGCGCACAGATCACTGCACCTGTAAATAGCCCATCCAACTCCTTCATCCCCAAACGGTTATTTATTTGTATTTGTTTTTGTGTAATTTCTTTGCTCCTTTGCACCCCAGTATCTCTATTTGCACGTTCAGCTTCTGCATATCTATCACTCCAGTGTTTAATTGCTAAATTGTAATTATTTTGCTACTATGGCCTATTTATTGCCTTACCTCTCTTATCTTACCTCATTTGCACACACTGTATATATACTTTCTTTCCCTATTGTGTTATTGACTGCATGTTTTGTTTATTCCATGTGTAACTCTGTTTGTGTTGCTTTGCTTTATCTTGGCCAGGTCGCAGTTGAATATGAGAACTTGTTCTCAACTAGCCTACCTGCTTAAGTAAAGGTGAAATATAACACCTTTAAGGTGTGGGACCTGCGTCCCAGGAAGTGCATCTACACCATCCCCTCCCATCAGAGCCTAGTGTCCTCTATCAAATTCCAACTTGAGTTTTTCCAGATCCCAGAGACTACCTACTTCACTTATTCATTTCACATTAAATGGATACTTTGGGATTTTGGCAATTAGGCCCTTTATCTACTTCCCCAGAGTCGATTAACTCGTGGATACAATTTTCTTTGTCCATGCTAGGAGATTCCCGGAAACTTCCAGTCATTGCGCTAATGCTAGTTAGCATTGGCTCATGAAACTACCTCTATCCTCCTCCATACTGGACAGAGACATAAAAATGGTATCCATGAGTTCATCGGTCTCTGGGGAAGTAGATAAAGGGCCTGGTTGCCAAAATCCCGAGGTATCCCTTTAACTTAATTTAAATTGATCCAGCATATGAACTGAAAATACTTGATTGACCCTATAATGGCATACAGGTAACCCTTTGCACAATATTCATGCCAACTAATATCTCAAAATTATTTTCAAAAGTCACACGGAAAAGGTTTAGCAGCAAGTTATGTACTGTTATAACTGGTTGCAATTTTTCCCTCTTCCTCTCTTAGCCAATGACGGTCACTTCCTCCTGACCGGGGCCTGTGACAACACAGCCAAGGTGTGGACCCATCAGGGCGGGCCACGAGGGCAAGGTGATGGGCGTGGACATGCCACCTGCTCCTACGACCGCACCTTCAAACTCTGGATGTCAGAGTGAGCAGGGGAGGGAGTATCACCCATAGAAAGAGAATGGCATTCTATGGTACCTTCTTTTTCTATGGTAATACCGAACTGTCATCCCATACAAATAGAAGATCATAAAATATTAGCATTTTCACAATTGACGGATAAGTCTTTGAACATCCTAAATATTCTGAATTGTACACTTGTCTGATTTACATTTAGTAGATGGTTAAATTATTATTGAACAACAACGTTAGTCTCTTGATGTCTACAACTTTGAAGCTGTCCTTTCTCCCAGATAATTTGTTAAATAATATGTTTTAGGTGATTTGTAAACATGAGTCAGTTGGTGTCAGAAGTCGATCCTTTTGTCTAGTTTTTAATAAAAACGATAACTCCATATTTTCTTCTTCCATTCTTTTACACTTGCACATGACAAAATGGTTACATACAAAATAATGGAAACACGTAAATGAGGGATACGAAGTATATTGAAGGCTGGTGCTTCCACACAGGTGTGGTTTGTAAATTAATTAAGGGTCATGCATAAAAATGCTGGACAGGCATATATTTGAGCTACCATGGCTTACTATAGGATGACAATGCCCCATCCACAGGGCACGAGTGGTCACTGAATGGTTTGATGACTATCAGTCACCAGATCTCAACCCAATTAAACACTAATGGGAGATTCTAGAGCGGCTAGATAAATTATACTATAACTCAACGAAGTGTGTATAAAATAATGGACTTTCAACAATCAAGGTACCAATAGCCTATATGTCCAACTGCATAGTTGAAAGGAGGCAGTAGAGGAGTCTTTCGGTTGTAGGTGAGGTCATTGAGGTCTTTATCCAGCGTCCCATTTTGAGTGCTGAAACGTTCTTTCTCCCACGATGTGGGGAAAAAATGTTGTCCCCCACACAACTTTGTCAGTCTCGTGAACACTGTTCTCCCCAGTAGTGTTTTTTTTTTTTCAGTAGTACATTTTTCTTTGGTCAGATCACGCAGTCAGGCCCTAGTTATAACCTATATTTTCCATTGTTTTAGCCTTGGAAGCCCAGGCATTCCTATAATCAATTACAGCTGGCACTAATGGGAAAACTGCTGCCCAGATGCTTTAAAAACTCTTGTCATTCATACATGACTGGGCATCCTAGCAGCACCACCAGCAGCAGAAGAAGCGCCTGCAGCAAGGGCTCCTGTGGAAGCGAGGCTCAGCCAGTCCTCCATGGTTCCAGGTGGCCTGAGGCTGCTCTATGATGGGCTGCTTCCCAAAGGAGGGCTTTAGCTCCAGCTGGTTGCCTAGTTCTTTTCCTCCCTGCTGGGGGCTGGACTTCTGGCTGTCCAAGTCAGCCTTGACCCCCAGGAAGGCTGCTAGGTCCAGGTCCAGGGCTGTAGCTCCCCCGCGAGGTAGCGGAGTGTTCTGCCGGCATTGTGGACAGGGGATCCACATCTGCTGGGGAGTAGGAGAGGGAGCAAGGTTGTTTGGGACACGTTGGTTTGTCAATCAATTATAGATATTTAGGTAGACTAATAGTTATGACTGCTGAAGCTAATAATGAGCTCTCAATACAGCATTCCTCTTCGAAAAGTGTCCGGAAAGGAATCTGTTGCTCTTTAGGATTGGTCAGGTTAATTTAAGATTATGCATATTGGCCAATCCTAACAAATCAGTTCTCCCCTTTATCAAATCACTTTCACTAAATCAAAGGAACACGTGAGCTAGCTATAGCTTGACAAGGCCCAGTCTGTTTGAGCTATTCTGAAAGTGGTCCAAATATCTTTTACTTTTTATAGTCCCTAATTGACCAGAGATACTGCCTCTGTAGGACTGCTGTCATGACAGTCAGACCCACCTGCTCATTGAGGATGGTGTCAAGGCGTCTCAGGCAGGCCTGGCAGAAGGTGTGGCCGCAGTAGAGCTTGCGTGGCAGCCTCTCAGCCAGGTTGAAGGCACAGAAGCAGATGATACAGTCCAGTTTACGGCTGTCTCTGGATGGTGGAACTCCTCCGGCCGACACACCACTCTCTACAGGGGGATCTTCTGGGGCCTCTAAGTCAGGGGCCTCTGCGGGGGCTTCTGGGGCATGAAAGTCTTGGGCATCAGGTACTGGTGCTTCCTCCTCCATCCTGTACAGGAAACTAGATTATGAATGGCGCATATTGCTGGTGACCATGTGACATTACGACTACAACTGATAAAATATTTATAGCACCTGTCATGTGTAATACATTGCAGCCCAATGCTTAATAGTTCAAATAATCAAACACACCTGAAACCAATTTATTGGAGAAAACGAACAGTTGATTAATACAAATGGTGAGGAAACTAGAGGAATGGAATTAATAAGGAATTTAGACTCAAGAAAAAGGATTGAGACCCATGCTTGATGTCAGCTGTGGACTTGTTACAGCATTCTCTGTCCGGTCAGTCAGCTGTGGACTTGTTACAGCATTCTCTGTCCGGTCAGTCAGCTGTGGACTTGTTACAGCATTCTCTGTCCGGTCAGTCAGCTGTGGACTTGTTACAGCATTCTCTGTCAGTCAGTTGTGTGATGGTATAAGACAACAGGTTGATTGTAAGCAGAGACTAATATCTATTTACTGGATAAGAGTGTCTGCTAAATGACTAAAACCGAATGTCAGTCTGATCTTCTATACCGTGGGTTCTCAAACCTTGCTGTTAAATGTATTTGAACAATTCCACAGCTACCAAACCTGATTCAAATTGTGAACTAATCATCAAGCTCTTGACAAGGTGAATCAGGTGAATTAGTTCTGGGCTACAACAAAGTTGTGAAACGTCTGGGGTCCCTGAGGAGAGGTATGAGAACATCTGTTCGTTAGTACCTGTTGACTGTCCTTCATTAAAACATTGCCTAACAGAAGTGAAAAAAACAAACATAAAACATGGCGTACCTTCTGGTTTGTCCTCCAAACCTCCTAAAGGTCCTTGGTAGTTCCCTGGAGACCTGCCATGACTTCTGTTTTCAAAGCAACCTCCGTCCCAGGACCAGTCCAGTGTTGTACTCCTTTACTGACAAACTAAATCGACACTACAGTATAGGGTCAGATAGAGTGATGAGCTTATTACATAGCCTAGTTCCTGTTGTCTCTAGTACAATCCCCTGGAGGGTAGGTCTTCTTCCCTTTATCTCCCCTGTTGTTCAGCTCTACGCTTCCACAGAAGCTGCTCTAATGATGAGCAAACAAATTGAGCCTGCAGCGGCTCCTCAGGCCGTTTAATATTTCAGGCTGCCCGTCCCTCTGAACTCACACTCATAGGCCTGTCAATGGAGTGTGTTACATATTAAAGAGGCCACAGAGAACAGTGGGGTTCTCAGGGGTAGAGAGAGCTTATTATCCTCATCTATTGGGCCGATGGGATGGGCTCTCTGCCCTACCACGTACACAATCAAACACACGTGCACGCAAACATGCACACGATAACACACACAGGCGAACCAGGCTCGCATTCCTGTATTGAGGGAGCAGGTAACAGATCAGCTTACACTGGCAACAATAGACAAGCAGAAACCCTACACTCCATTCGCTAGCATCCAGCACTCATTGGAGTAAGGCCTGAAATCCATAAGACCCAGTCACACAGGGCCCATACACAACATACTGTAGGTGTCCTTGTAACCTTCACAATGTGACATTGCCTTGTCCAGTCTGAAAATGACCCCAAGCCCATATTAGCCTCTTCTCCCAGGACACCACTTTCAGATCTGAAGAGAATGGATAAGTGTAAGCAATATGGTGATTGGTAATGGACTTAATGGAACTCATATCTATCCAGTTCCTAGAGATCTGAAAACACCAAGGTGTTAGGGACTAGAACAAGGAACCAGTGATTGTTTTCCTTATTCATTGGTGTTGAGATACAGTGGAGACACTAGATGGTAGCAGAGATCAGACAGATATATATATATATACACAGCCAGCCACAGCATGTTCAGGATGAGTGTAGGCGGCAGACTCCTAGGGGGAAGAGGACGGCCACAGAATGAAACATTTACTCAGACAGACCATTGCAACATATGTTTTTCGAAAGTTATTGTTTTATCGAGTGGCTTCCTCCCTTGCGCCGTAAAACAGGTCTATGAAAGATGAGTAAAGGAAGAAAACAGCTGATGCTTATCTTAATCTTCTGCAAATAGAGATTTCCAGGTGTCTCTGAACTTCTGTACATGCTTCGTGGCATATTTAGCTTTAGTTCTCACCATGTTATGGTTAGGTTATTGTAGTAGGTTAAGATTAAACCCATACTGCAGAAGATCCATACTATAGAGCGATTTAAATTTAAAGGCAATGTCCCTGTAACGGCAGATCTCCTCTTCGTCTTAAGAGTAAGTATCGGACCAAGATGCAGCGTGGTAAGTGTCCATAATGTTTTTAATAAAGACAAATGAACACTCAAACGATAACGTGAAATCTACAAAAACCGAAACAGTACCGTGTGGCAACAAACACCCACAAACCAGCAGTGAAACCCAGGCTACCTAAGTATGATTCTCAATCAGAGACAACTAACGACACCTGCCTCTGATGAAGAACCATACTAGGCAGAAACAGAAACCAAACATAGAAAAACAAACACAGACTGCCCACCCCAACTCACGCCCTGACCATACTAAATAAAGACAAAACAAAGGTCAGAACGTGATAGTTCCAATGTTCGCGGAGACTCACAGTAAAACGCTGCATTTTGTCTTCTCAATCGGAAATTACCTTTAAATTTCAATCATGCCATAATGCGGCTCTTCTGCAAACCGGATTTAGCCCTTTAAAAAGTTGTTTTTATTTTTTGGTAGTGGAACATTCCTTGAAATAACATTATATAATTCATGTCTACTCTATACTGTCTCCTATGAGATGGAAATACATTCTACTTGATTTCCATATATATTTTGACTAAGGCCTCTGTTTAATCATACAAAGTAATACATCAAATCCAATGTTATTTGTCACACACATGGTTAGCAGATGTTAATGTGAGTGTAGCCAAATGCTTGTGCTTCTAGTTCTGACCATGCAGTAATATCTAACATGTAATCTAACAATTTCACAACAAATACCTTATACACACAAGTGTAAAGGAATTAATAAGAATATGTACATATAAATATATGGATGAGCGATGGCAGCACGGCATAGGCAAGATGCAGTAGATGGTATAGAGTACAGTATATACATATGAGATGAGTAATGTAGGGTATGTAAACATTAGGGTATGTAACATTAAGTGCCATTGTTTAACTGACCAGTGATACATTTATTACATCAATTTTTTTATTATTAAAGTGGCTAGAGATTTGAGTCAGTATGTTGGCAGCAGCCACTCAATGTTAGTGATGGCTGTTTAACAGTCTGATGGCATTGAGATACCTGTACTGACCTCGCCTTCTGGATGATAGCGGGGTGAACAGGTAGTGGCTCGGGTGGTTGTTGTCCTTGATGATCTTTTTGGCCTTCCTGTGACATCGGATGGTGTAGGTGTCCTGGAGGGCAGGTAGCTTGCCCCCGGTGATGCGTTGTGCAGACCTCACTACCCTCTGGAGAGCCTTACGGTTGTGGGCGGAGCAGTTGCCATACCAGGCGGTGATACAGTCCGACAGGATGCTCTCGATTGTGCATCTGTAACTCACAAACTGAGTGTTTTCGGTGACAAGCTAAATTCCTTCAGCCTCCTGAGGTTGAAGAGGCGCTGTTGTGCCTTCTTCACCACGCTGTCTATGTGGGTGGACCATTTCAGTTTGTCCGTGATGTGTACACCGAGGAACTTAACTTTCCACCTTCTCCACTACTGTCCCGCCAATGTGGCTAGGGGGGTGGTCTCTCTGCTGTTTCCTGAAGTCCACGATCATCTACTTTGTTTTGTTGACATTGATTGTGAGGTTATTTTCCTGACACCACACTCCGAGGGCCCTCACCTTCTCCCTGTAGGTCGTCTCATCGATAATCAAGCCTACCACTATAGTGTCATACAAAGTAATAGCACTGTTAACATTGGTCTGTATGGGTCAATGATTAACAAATGAGACAGTGGAACATTTTACCCTTTGCATATTTACTGACCCAATGTTAGTATGTGTTTCAGTATAGGGTCTATTTGGCACACAACACAAGAACAGGTCTGTTTCATATATGATCATGTTTTACATGAACAAAAATAGTCTGCTGTCCCAAGTAGGGGATCATCACTCACCTTTTGTCCTTTTGTGTGCTCATGTTTATTTATTTATTTATTTAACCTTTATTTTCAAGGTCCCATTGAGACAAGTCTCTTTTGCAAGGGAGCCCTGTATCTTACCATTAAACAACAAATTACACACAGAAAATGAAAATATAAAGACCGTACAGAAACATAAAATAAAACACAATCACATTCCTCAACAGAGGCCCTCAATCAACACTCTGAACTGCCCGAAAAGGCACCAATGCATCCATTTGTAGGGAACTCTGAAGATACATCTTCCATACATGGAGTGCAAAGAAACTTAAAGCTGTTTATCCTAAGCCTGTAACAGTAAAAGACGGAATTTCCAGAGTTAGCCATCCCTGTTATTGGGTATGATAAATCGTACTTCTATGGGTATAAGTAAAGTTTTTGCAAAAGGGCTTTATAAATTAATAAAATGCAGTGTTTTGACCTATGTCAGGTCTAAGAGGGCCATCCTACATTCTGATAGAGCAAGCAGTGATGAGTGGAAAACCTGTCCCGAGATAAAATAAAGTGCAATATGGTGAACCGCATCTAAGGGCTTAATGAAGTGGCTGCTGCATTCAAGTAGATCAGTGGTTCCCAAACGTTTTATAGTCCCGTACCCCTTCAAACATTCAACCTCCAGCTGCGTACCCCCTCTAGCACCGGGGTCAGCTCACTCTCAAATGTGGTGTTTTGCCATCATTGTAAGCCTGCCACACACACACTATACAATACATTTATTAAACATAAGAATGAGTGTTATAATAATAATCAATCATTTTGCTCTTCATTTAACCATCTTGCATATAAAACCACAACTCTGCAATGTTGGTTTGTATTGGAGAGAGTCTCCGTCTTAAATCCTTTTCCACACACAGTCTGTGCCTTTATTTAGTTTTCATGCTAGTGAGGGCCGAGAATCCACTCTCACATAGGTATGTGGTTGAAAGGGCATCAGAGTCTTAAATGAACAGCTCGATTTGCCAAGACAGGATACTCTTGAGTGAAAGCCCACTCCACTATGTCTCCCTGTCATGGCTTTTGCGCCATCTGTACAGATACCAACATGAGTTTGGCTACATACGGACCAGACCGTTAGTGGAATTCCTGCGAGAGATTAATGGTTAACGTGATTGGATGTTAATTATTTGACTAGGCTACCTGTATTTGACATTGTGTTGTTATTTCGCTGAACACGAGATGGTTTCATTTTATTATGGGCAGTGAAACGAGGCTACTCTGGCGAGAAGAAAAAACCTCACCCAAATGTATAGCCCCATTGGAAAATATAAATGTGAAGATAAAAAAATATACACTGCTCAACAAAATAAAGGGAACACTAAAATAACACATCTTAGATCTGAATGAATTAAATATTCTTATTAAATAATTTTTTCTTTACATAGTTGAATGTGCTGACAACAAAATCACACAAAAATTATCAATGGAAATCAAATTTATCAACCCATGGAGGTCTGGATTTGGAGTCACACTCATAATTAAAGTGGAAAACCACACTACAGGCTGATCCAACTTTGATGTAATGTCCTTAAAACAAGTCCAAATGAGGCTCAGTAGTGTGTGTGGCCTCCACGTGCCTGTATGACCTCCCTACAATGCCTGGGCATGCTCCTGATGAGGTGGTGGATGGTCTCCTGAGGGATCTCCTCCCAGACCTGGACTAAAGCATCCGCCAACTCCTGGACAGTCGGTGGTGCAACGTGGCATTGGGGGATGGAGCGAGACATGATGTGCTCAATTGGATTCAGGTCTGGGGAACGGGCGTGCCAGTCCATAGCATCAATGCCTTCCTCTTGCAGGAACTGCTGACACACTCCAGCCACATGAGGTCTAGCATTGTCTTGCATTAGGAGGAATCCAGGGCCAACCGCACCAGCATATGGTCTCACAAGGGGTCTGAGGATCTCATCTCGGTACCTAATGGCAGTCAGGCTTCCTCTGGCGAGCACACGGAGGGCTGTGCGGCCCCCCAAAGAAATGCCACCCCACACCATGACTGACCCACCGCCAAACCGGTCATGCTGGAGGATGTTGCAGGCAGCAGAACGTTCTCCACGGCGTCTCCAGACTCTGTCACATCTGTCACATGTGCTCAGTGTGAACCTGCTTTCATCTGTGAAGAGCACAGGGCGCCAGTGGCGAATTTGCCAATCTTGGTGTTCTCTGGCAAATGCCAAACGTCCTGCACGGTGTTGGGCTGTAAGCACAACCCCCACCTGTGGACGTCGGGCCCTCATACCACCCTCGTGGAGTCTGTTTCTGACCGTTTGAGCAGACACATGCACATTTGTGGCCTGCTGGAGGTCATTTTGCAGGGCTCTGGCAGTGCTCCTCCTGCTCCTCCTTGCACAAAGGCGGAGGTAGCAGTCCTGCTGCTGGGTTGTTGCCCTCCTACGGCCTCCTCCACGTCTCCTGATGTACTGGCCTGTCTCCTGGTAGCGCCTCCATGCTCTGGACACTACGCTGACAGACACAGCAAACCTTCTTGCCACAGCTCACATTGATGTGCCATCCTGGATGAGCTGCACTACCTAAGCCACTTGTGTGGGTTGTAGACTCCGTCTCATGCTACCACTAGAGTGAAAGCACCGCCAGCATTCAAAAGTGACCAAAACGTCAGCCAGGAAGCATAGGAACTGAGATGTGGTCTGTGGTCACCACCTGCAGAACCACTCCTTTATTGGGGGTGTCTTGCTAATTGCCTATAATTTCCACCTGTTGTCTATTCCATTTGCACAACAGCATGTGACATTTATTGTCAATCAGTGTTGCTTCCTAAGTGGACAGTTTGATTTCACAGAAGTGTGATTGACTTGGAGTTACATTGTGTTGTTTAAGTGTTCCCTTTATTTTTTTGAGCAGTGTATATATACCCTATACCCCAGTTTAGTACCCCTGGGGGTACCCCAGTTTGGGAATACCTGATGTAGATGATCTAGCCATAGTCTAGGACAAAAGGTAATGTTGACTGAATGATCTGCATTCTGCTATTTAGTTATGCTATGCTTTTTAAAATATATGCTTTTTAAAAGAGCTTATCGTCTATCCAAATGCCCAGATATTTGTTAGTAGATCAATTTGGGCACCATCCAAGGTCCCTATGTTTAAATCATTAGAATAATTTTTGTGTGCCCAATTTAAAGTAAAACGTTTCTCTAAAACAATGAAAGCAAACTGTAGTTCAGACAGAGCCTGATCAACAGTGGGGACAATGGAATAAACAACATGGGGGGGTACATGTTTTCCCCGCATTCTGAAATTACATTTTTGTCCCCCCCAGTTTTATCATTGCAATGTGATTTTTTTAAAACAGTGTGCTTTAGGACCATGTGGACGCCTCTGAGCGATCGGGTAGGCTGTTTGGAGTGTTTATCCTACTGGATAAAAAATTTAATAAATTATGCCCCTCCCACACACTTCTAAAACCAAAGTTGCGCCCCTGCAGTAAACATGTAAAGCCTGTTTAAGCGATACTTGGAATTTTGGTATCTACACAAGTTTCAATCTGCCTTTTACCAGCTACTGAAATACACTGAAACTGAAATACTGCTCACTCATGAAACTAGCAAGAATTCTGCACTGGAAGTACCTGTGATCAGTTCTTTCGTAATAAAGTTTGTGAGGCTCATTCAGGAATGCTGTTCATCCACTCAGTTGTGCAGTACAGGAGACAGTAAGGTTTGATGTGGCCCGAGAGAAGTTGTCCGCAACCAACCACTGATCTAGGATGAGATGAACCTACCTCCCCAATCATCATTCCATCAGGAAGGTGTCAATATCTGATTCAAGACCAGTGAACAACTTTTACATATCCCCCTTGATGACATTGGCCAAATTTCAAATGAGACCCCATTTTCCATATTGTGCGCTGCTTGACCAGCAGTCCCCTGAGTAGCCCTTCATTAAGTAGTGCACTTTATGGGGATTAGGGTGTGATTTCAGATGCAGAGAGAGATTGAACTAGGCAACTCTCATCACTGATGATTATGGTGACCTATGTTGTTTTGTATTCAAATGTCAAACCTGACCTCATCTTGATTCCGACTCCTGCCACATAATTTGACAATACAATCAAGGCCCTGCCTACTGGCTTTGACATCACAGAAATGCATAACATATTCTAGAGGTTGTAGTTACACTGATGGACTTATCTTCCATACTTCTCCACTAAATGTTGGTAAATGTTATCTTTCTGGGTTGTATGTGCACAAGCAAAACCAACTATGTTGTGTTGTATTGTACTTAGATTTCTGTGAAATGTAGAGATCTTTAGTGTATGAGGTTTTGCATGTCACGAGAAGTACATTGCATGATATTTTTGTGATTATTTTTAGCTATGACCTAACTCTATTTACACTGTCAACTATCCATAGGAAGTAAAACAAATACACTTACCGTCTCATGTTTCTTCTCAGTATCACACACACACACACACACACACACACACACACACACACACACACAAAATAACCTTTCTACTGTTGACCGAGGGGTGGGGACCTACAGATGTAGGATCTTAATTTGAGCCAGTTAGCTACAGCAGGAAAATAATTGTTTGGATTATAATTAATGGACATTTTTCAAAAGGGAAAATTCAAAGTGTAAATTACAAACTTCAGAAGCCTTTTTAAACTTCAAATACACTTCAACTTTTAAAAAATTATCCTGCAACAGGGTGATTAAATTAAGATCCTATGGGCAGAGAGCACCTGAGGCTGGGAGTGCCAGTTATTCCAGTCAGTACCTTGTAAGGCCTGCCCTCCTGTCACACCAGTTCCCTTCCAGCAGTGTCATAGAACACTTACATATGCCTGAAGAATCACAACCTCTAATGGAATGTGTGAGCTGGAACAGGTGCATGAATTGTTCTATGACACCAGTGACACTGAGCAATACACTCAGAACTGTTATTGGTACTCTGACAGCTCATTCTTATTGAGGACCAATGAGGACAGAAATCTGTAAAGTGACTTGAATACATTCCTTTAAACCCGCAGACACAGTAGTATGATGGTATATTGTTAACAAGTGATATATTTACTCAGCCTGGTCTCATAGACTAGACATAACATAGTAAATGTAAATTCGGCACACTCAAATTATTATGATATGTTACATTTGGTGTAGGGTGGTTGGTAGGGGTTGATGGGCATATAACGCAAATCTTGGTTGTTACTCAGGGTGGATGGGTGGGCCTATAACTCGAACGGGGTGGATGGGTGGGTGTATAACTCGAACGGGGTGGATGGGTGGGCGTATAACTCGAACGGGGTTGATGGGTGGGTGTATAACTCGAACGGGGTGGATGGGTGGGCGTATAACTCGAACGGGGTGGGTGGATGGGTGGGTGTATAACTCAAACAGGGTGGATGGGTGGGCCTATAACTCGAACGGGGTGGATGGGTGGGTGTATAACTCGAACGGGGTGGATGGGTGGGCGTATAACTCGAACGGGGTGGGTGGATGGGTGGGTGTATAACTCGAACAGGGTGGATGGGTGGGCCTATAACTCGAACGGGGTGGATGGGTGGGTGTATAACTCGAACAGGGTTGATGGGTGGGCGTATAACTCGAACGGGGTTGATGGGTGGGCCTATAACTCGAACGGGGTGGATGGGTGGGTGTATAACTCGAACAGGGTTGATGGGTGGGCGTATAACTCGAACGGGGTTGATGGGTGGGCCTATAACTCGAACGGGGTGGATGGGTGGGTGTATAACTCGAACGGGGTGGATGGGTGGGTGTATAACTCGAACAGGGTTGATGGGTGGGCGTATAACTCGAACGGGGTTGATGGGTGGGCCTATAACTCGAACGGGGTTGATGGGTGGGCGTATAACTCGAACGGGGTGGATGGGTGGGTGTATAACTCGAACGGGGTTGATGGGTGGGCCTATAACTCGAACGGGGTTGATGGGTGGGCCTATAACTCGAACGGGGTTGATGGGTGGGCGTATAACTCGAACGGGGTGGATGGGTGGGCGTATAACTCGAACGGGGTTGATGGGTGGGCGTATAACTCGAACGGGGTTGATGGGTGGCGTATAACTCGAACGGGGTTGATGGGTGGGCGTATAACTCGAACGGGGTTGATGGGTGGGCGTATAACTCGAACGGGGTTGATGGGTGGGCGTATAACTCGAACGGGGTGGATGGGTGGGTGTATAACTCGAACGGGGTTGATGGGTGGGTGTATAACTCGAACGGGGTTGATGGGTGGGTGTATAACTCGAACGGGGTGGATGGGTGGGCGTATAACTCGAACGGGGTGGATGGGTGGGCGTATAACTCGAACGGGGTTGATGGGTGGGCGTATAACTCGAACGGGGTTGATGGGTGGGCGTATAACTCGAACGGGGTTGATGGGTGGGCGTATAACTCGAACGGGGTTGATGGGTGGGCGTATAACGCGAACGTCTAGCAACCCAAAGGTGAGTTTGAATCTCATCACAGACAACTTTAGCATTTTAGCTAATTAGCAACTTTTCAACTACTTACTACTTTTTAGCTACTTTGCAACTACTTAGCATGTTAGCTAACTCTTCCCCTAATCTTAACCTTAACACTTTCAGCTAACCCTTCCCCTAACCTTAACCCTTTAAAAGAACCTTAGCCAGCTAGCTAACGTTGGTCACCTAGCTAGAACTCATAAAATATAATAGGTTTTGCAAATTCCTAACATATAATATGAATTATAATCCGTAACACATCATCACCAATAATGTGAATAATTGACTGTAGAAGTGCCTGATTAAATTTGACCCCGTGATGAAGTTCTTATTCATGACTTGAATCTGAAACTCCATCTGAAATCAATAGTTTCACCCAATTTTGACTAGGTCACAAATTTTTATCAGTCAGGAAAACAAGACACCATGTTTGGTTCCTGACTCAAATATTCCCCAGAGCTTAGTCTCATGTCCTTGTCTTTCTTCCTTTCAAACCGGTCTGATAAGGTGGCTGGTGAGAGCAAGAGGAGCTTAAGGCTGGAATTGAGTGTTTACCCACTGTCTTTATGCATGTCTACCTGCACAATGATTATTTGGAAAACATTAAGCATTTACCTGTGAAGGGAGTCTTGTATCTTGCAGTAGTGCCACATTTTTACAGTAACCAATATTTTATTTGACTGGGAAAACGAGCTACTGAATAAATACCACAATACAGGTTTGATTGAATTGAACACTAGCTGATTTCTAGGAAGTGTAGCACTACTCCCACTCTGAGAAATACAGCAGGTTCAACCTACACCAGTTCTGTCGTCACTGTTGTGTGGCTGTTACACCACAAACTAGTCATGGGTAGAAAGAAGATTGCAGGAGTAACCCCATAAGACATTGCAGTACACACCATCATGAAAAAGGCCCATACTGTATTTGGACTGAACAATAATTACCTAAGAGTTTTTCCTCACCTAAGAGGTAACCTGGCCAGGAAAATCTTTGGGGCCTGCAGTTTTTCTTGCTTAAGTCACATTATCTTGTAAAACTCTAACAATAATAGTTATTCAATGTAGTTAACACAGTTAATAACACAGCCACACAACTCAATCAATTCACTATAATTCATCCATTCTTCTTTCTTATTGCACTTTGTTATTACAACAGTATATCATTCGTAGGTCTTTGTTATTATTCCTTGCTGTTTGACAGTGGCCTTTAAAGTGTTGCTCCAGAGGTTTTGAAGAATTTCAGCCAGTAGTTCTAAAAGTAGTGCTCACGAGCCAAAACGGGTCCCCAATTTTATTTTACACAATTTTGTACTATGTCATTAATTTTGTGTGATATGTTACGAATTGCAAAAAAAATAAGAATACAAGAAAATTATGTTCTGATTCGTACAATATGTTATGAATTTGACTGGATCTTTAACTTTGGGTCCTAGTCACCTGAGTAGTTGTAGTCCACTGCTGACTGGAGAGAAAGTAGCAATTCATACTCATGCATGTGTTGCCATGTAATTCTGTTGGGGGCTTAGGGTCTAGTGGTTGGAGCGTTGGACTAGTAACCAAAAGGTTGCAAGATCAAATCCCCGAGCTGACATGGTAAAAATATGTCGTTCTGCCCCTGAACAAGGCAGTTAACTCACTGTTCCTAGGCCGTCATTGAAAATAAGAATTTGTTCTTAACTGACTTGCCTAGTTAAAAAAAGGTAAAAAAAACAAAGAGAGGCTTTCACACATGGAACCAGTTCATGATGAGGTGACCCTGATATGCTGTAGTAGCTTGCTAAAAATGAAAGATAATTTCTATAAGCTAACGATGCAGAGTAGAATTTTAGTAATGGTTTCACAAGGCTAAACTATGGATGGTTTTGTCTCAAACAAATAAGACAGCATGTGTGTGATCACATTACATTTAAATTCTCATCCAGTCAGATGAATTGATTCCTCTTGTTTCAACTATTTTTGTCCAGGAGGGACAGTAAGGTGCTGTCTACCACATACACAGAGAAGAATGACTGGGGTTGGGCTGCAGGACCTGTGGCCTGGTTTCCTGGGACCTAGTTGCACAAAGGCAGCATTGTAAACCCTCAGCAGCAGAGGGACCAGCCCAGCAGATGGATAAGCAGGATGGAGTGGTGTGTTATGGTGTGGAATGGGTTGGGGTGGGGAAACTGGACTGATCAGTAAGGCCCATGAAAACTGAACCAGCTTCTAAGCTAGCTGCCCCTCTAGTTTCACCTCACTGGTTTGGCCAAGTCTGTCAGTGCCAAGCCAAAGGCCTGAATGTCATCTTTTGTGACGGGTCAGTTTAAGAGAAGATGTAAAGTGCTATTCACATTCTAATTCCTTGACATCGGTCTACTGTAGCACTTGTCATACTCTCTAACACTCCCTGAAAACTGGCTAAGTGAAGTCCGTTTCACATCATTCAAACACTGACAGACAAAAACAAAATCAGGCACAAAGGCATTAGGGTATAAATAAAGCAAAAAATATTTCCATAGCTAAATATAGGGCAGTCGTGTTCGACAAGAAGAAAAAAAGTAAGCGTACAAAGTCATAAGTGAAAAGATTATGTGAAAGACCTCTGTTTCAAAGGTAGATTCTGCCATGCTGGCTGTGAGGGCATTTTGCAAGAAGAATCCATTTTGGAATTGCATACAATTTAAATGATACCACTGATGAATCCTTAAAAAACTATACATGTTTAGCCAGTAACGGCTTTTGGCTTTTAAACCAGCTGGTAACACTAGATTGGACAGTGTCTTCAGACAGTGTCCCTTGATTGTCTTAGTTCATATACCCAGAATCCTATGTGGCCGGGGAGTTGTAGGACTATTTCCTGATCTGGGCCTATGTTGCCGGTTTACTTCCGTCGGCAGCGAAAGCAGCAGGTACGACAGCGTCCAAACTCCTCTTCCGTGTCCTCCTTCACTGTGTAGGAGGTCTGGCCGTCATAACAAGGGGTGTTTGAGGCGCCACCATCTCCATTGTTGGTACCTTCTGAGGGGAATGGCGACTGCCCCCCGGGTTTAAAGGCACCGTAGGGGTTAAGGGAGTAATTGCGGTTGCTGTAGGTACTGTCCAGAGCGATGGGGTTGATGATGATCGTGCTGTCCTCTGCAGAATGTAGCTTGGCCCGAGGGATGGTCACGTCTCCATAAGGGTTTTCCAGAGACGAATTCATTATGACTGACTGATTATGGAAGGCTGAGAATACAAAACACAGGCAGATAGAGTCTGTGGCTGTCAATCTCTTGACAGGCTTTTGGTTTGATGTGTTGGATCTCAGACAGGGTATTGAGGCTCAGATCTGAAGCTTTGCTGTCAACGTTTGTTCTAGTTTCCTCTGGTGACTTGAACTGGCTCCAAGAATACTCCTGTAAAAGACAGATTTAATCATTTTAATACAACTGTATAGTTATAAAGAGAATCCTGAAACTACAAAAGCTCTGGTTCTGTTCTGCTTGACCTTCACGAAATTCGTAGAAAAAAGTATTATCACAATGCAGTGAAATGACACTTGGATGTATCTCTTTTTCATTTTCATCTCGACTGCTTCATTATTTTCCTGCGTATTCCTAATCGTTCTCAATTCACGGTTTATCGATAAACTCCTCATATTGCTAAAATTCAATCCCATTCTCTTTCCAAATAAAATTAATGATCATATGTCATGTTGACACCTTTATATGGATGACTACATCTTTAAAAAACACATCCTAACACCAACAGTAAAGGCAAAACTTCACCAATAAAAGCACTGATTGTTTATGCTTACCCTTTTAACTTGTGGAATTCCTCAGCAGTCAAGTGTTATATGATATCCCATGTAAAGTCCCCTGGTCTTCTGACGTTTCATATAATCCAGTGAGCACTTGAAGGTTGAATGGTTGTCTCTTGCAGATCTTTATTAGTGTACTCCCACTGTGTCTTCATTGGAAAAGGGAGCCACACCTGTAGCGATGTGTGTCAGAGTGAGGACTGAGGTGGTTGGTGGTGGCCACACACACACAGGTGCAACCTTGACTCAAGGATAGACGCAACATAGTAAACGTAAATCGGTCTCCCTCCATTTAGTATGATACTGTATGTTACTTTTCGTATGGTATGTATCAGTTTGTGGATGTCTATCATCCATTTCATATGATATGTTACGAATTCCACTTTGTTGTGGTTAAGGGTACGGGTTAAGGTTAAGGTTAGCTAACATGCTAAATAGTTGCAAAGTAGCTAAAAGTAGTTGCAAAGTTGCTAATTAGCTAACATGCTAAAGTTGTCCTTGATGTGATTCAAACACACAACAATTGGGTTGCTAGACGTTTGCGTTATACGCCCACCCATCCTCCCTTTACCAACCTTCCTTTCCCCCCCTTTTTTAAAACTTTAGTAACATGCTGTCTTATGCAACCATACCAAACGTAACATATCATACTAATTTGAGTGTCAAAGATTTATGTTTGCTAAGTTACATTTAGACTTTGAGGCCAGGCTGTCAAGTGAGGAGGAGTGTTGTTGGTGTACCTGGGAGTCACCTGATGCAATCCCTACGTGAGCAGAGCAGCTACCTGAAACCCAAAGAGGGCGTGGTGATGACTGGCTGCCTCAGCCCTGGTTTATCCACAAAGCGTCACGGAGTATGAGTGCTGACCTAGGATGTCCATATAAGCTTATTCATTAGGATCTAAAAGTCAAAACTGATGCTAAATCAGCACATCTACTCTGAGACGCTTTGTGGAAACGGCCCTAGTCTCTCTTTCTCCCCATGCCACTCCTCTCTCTTTTTCTCTCACAATATCTCAATCTGTCTGTCGCCTGCTGCTAACACCACCCATTGCAAATATTCACGTAAAAGCCCTAATATAATGTAACTGGTAAATGACAGTGTAAACACTCAAAGCTATAATCACACAGGTTGGTCATGATAAGGACAGCAACAAAAACCCTATGACAAAGATTTGTGTTTGTATATTTTTAGTCTGCGTTTGTTGTATTTAAGAGTTTTTTAGCTGCAGGGAGTGGTTTATACTAAATAAAAATAGAGAGCATTCTATGTTTAAATCAGGATATTTCAGTCAATCTGAACAGGACTGCCGACATAGCTGCCTAAATGGGTGTTTAGGCTTAGTTCCAGTGTTAAACATTAACCTGGTCCATATGAAACACATTCCTGCAGCCATTTCCTCGGCTTTGATCCAGAACCTTTACATTTGCACGTGTCTGCACTCAGCAAAAATTCCTCATACCAATGTTTGTTAAATGGATCAAAGTGAACAAGAGTTTGCTTACAGACAAACACACCCCACACATATGCAGGCAGGCATTCACACACACGTAAACCGCAATGATTTATATATACACACTCGATGACTAATAGGAGGCACAGTGCCTCCATCTTGGCACTCCCCCAACATTGTACAAAATATTTTGGAAGCTTTAGAAATGCATGTATTAATTTCTACATTTGTATTCGCCTTTAAGTACATGTTTTACAGATTAAATGTTACTGTCCCCACTACAACAAAAATACGCTCAAAGTCATGCTTTTGTAAGATAATTCTATGGCCTTTTGTTTTCCTCGTCAACCCTTTTCACTTTAGTTAATAAGACGTGGTACCTTTTTTGTGCATTTGTTCTTAGCCTGCATATATTTGAGTCGTTTTTCACTTTCAGAATTGGCCTCACAACCATGTAGACATACATTGCACTTTTCCCCCATAGGTCGGTGCAGTACCCTCATTTCATCAGTGAGAGAAAGTAGCACAAGGAGCGAGAGCTTAGTTTAAATTGCTTCACCAGTGTCATATTTCTTCATCCTTACTATCAACATTTCAATGAAACATGGTGAAGCCCCAAAATTGCCCTCGCTAGAAGCATGTGTTTCAGACATAAGGAAGTGGATGGCTGCAAACTTTCTACTATTAAACTCGGACAAAACAGAGATGCTTGTTCTAGGTCCCAAGAAACAAAGAGATCTTCTGTTGAATCTGACAATTAATCTTAATGGTTGTACAGTCGTCTCAAATAAAACTGTGAAGGACCTCGGCGTTACTCTGGACCCTGATCTCTCTTTTGAAGAACATATCAAGACCATTTCGAGGACAGCTTTTTTCCATCTACGTAACATTGCAAAAATCAGAAACTTTCTGTCCAAAAATGATGCAGAAAAATTAATCCATGCTTTTGTCACTTCTAGGTTAGACTACTGCAATGCTCTATTTTCCGGCTACCCGGATAAAGCACTAAATAAACTTCAGTTAGTGCTGAATACGGCTGCTAGAATCCTGACTAGAACCAAAAAATTTGATCATATTACTCCAGTGCTAGCCTCTCTACACTGGCTTCCTGTCAAAGCAAGGGCTGATTTCAAGGTTTTACTGCTAACCTACAAAGCATTACATGGGCTTGCTCCTACCTATCTCTCTGATTTGGTCCTGCCGTACATACCTACACGTACGCTACGGTCACAAGACGCAGGCCTCCTAATTGTCCCTAGAATTTCAAAGCAAACAGCTGGAGGCAGGGCTTTCTCCTATAGAGCTCCATTTTTATGGAACGGTCTGCCTACCCATGTCAGAGACGCAAACTCGGTCTCAACCTTTAAGTCTTTACTGAAGACTCATCTCTTCAGTGGGTCATATGATTGAGTGTAGTCTGGCCCAGGAGTGGGAAGGTGAACGGAAAGGCTCTGGAGCAACGAACCGCCCTTGCTGTCTCTGCCTGGCCGATTCCCCTCTTTCCACTGGGATTCTCTGCCTCTACCCTGTTACGGGGCTGAGTCACTGGCTTACTGGGGCTCTCTCATGCCGTCCCTGGGGGGTGCGTCACCTGGGTGGGTTGATTCACTGTTGTGGTCGGCCTGTCTGGGTTGGCGCCCCCTTGGGTTGTGCCGTGGCGGAGATCTTTGTGGGCTATACTCGGCCTTGTCTCAGGATGGTAAGTTGGTGGTTGAAGATATCCCTCTAGTGGTGTGGGGGCTGTGCTTTGGCAAAGTGGGTGGGGTTATATCCTTCCTGTTTGGCCCTGTCCGGGGTGTCCTCGGATGGGGCCACAGTGTCTCCTGACCCCTCCTGTCTCAGCCTCCAGTATTTATGCTGCATTAGTTTATGTGTCGGGGGCTAGGGTCAGTTTGTTATATCTGGAGTACTTCTCCTGTCCTATTCGGTGTCCTGTGTGAATCTAAGTGTGCGTTCTCTAATTCTCTCCTTCTCTCTTTCTTTCTCTCTCTCGGAGGACCTGAGCCCTAGGACCATGCCCCAGGACTACCTGACATGATGACTCCTTGCTGTCCCCAGTCCACCTGGCCATGCTGCTGCTCCAGTTTCAACTGGCCTGGGCCCTAGGACCATGTCCCAGGACTACCTGACATGATGACTCCTTGCTGTCCCCAGTCCACCTGGCCATGCTGCTGCTCCAGTTTCAACTGTTCTGCCTTACTATTATTCAACCATGCTGGTCATTTATGAACATTTGAACATCTTGGCCACGTTCTGTTATAATCTCCACCGGCACAGCCAGAAGAGGACTGGCCACCCCACATATGCTCTCTCTAATTCTCTCTTTCTTTCTCTCTCTCTCGGAGGACCTGAGCCCTAGGACCGTGCCCCAGGACTACCTGACATGATGACTCCTTGCTGTCCCCAGTCCACCTGACTGTGCTGCTGCTCCAGTTTCAACTGTTCTGCCTTATTATTAATCGACCATGCTGGTCATTTATGAACATTTGAACATCTTGGTCATGTTCTGTTATAATCTCTACCCGGCACAGCCAGAAGAGGACTGGCCACCCCACATAGCCTGGTTCCTCTCTAGGTTTCTTCCTAGGTTTTGGCCTTTCTAGGGAGTTTTTCCTAGCCACCGTGCTTTTACACCTGCATTGTTTGCTGTTTGGGGTTTTAGGCTGGGTTTCTGTACAGCACTTTGAGATATCAGCTGATGTACGAAGGGCTATATAAATAAATTTGATTTGATTTGATTAGGAATGGGGGTAGGGGAATCTGATCCTAGATCTGTGATTTAGGGTAACCTCTACCTTAAGCTAATTTACATAGCAGGGGATTGCTCCCATTACCCAATGTGACATTTGTCCTTGTGTTCCAATCAAATCGCCCCAACATTATCAGCATGGAGTAGCTTAGCTCTGGAGGTCATCTCTAATCCTATAAATATGTGAAGTACATACTTTCTCATCACGCACACATATACAAAAACACATTTTTAAGAATACAGAATTTATTAGACATGTTTTCTTGCTTTTCAAACAATTCAGGTTAAAATCTATGCAGTGTTGAATGATTCAAGTATATTACAATGTACATATAAAAACAAGTGTGCAACAGGCAGTAGCCAGGCCAGACCCTGGTGTTTGGTTTCTGTATGCAACACGATGTAGCCAAGGGGAGTTTGTGTCACCGGCATCGCCCCGGTCTGTCACATCTGTGAGGCTAAAGTTAAAAGGTCCTTTACCCACGGGTCAGAGTCAGGTGAGGTCTCTACCCCCCCATGCAGAGAATTCATCCAGCAGCAGCAACACAAAAAGCACAAATGTCCACATTTGTTCAAAGCAAAACATAAAAAAATACACTGAAAAACTAAAACCCCAAAAATAAATTTTTGGCACTACTATAAAACAAACAGAACTACATTAAAAATGTGCTTTAAACCAGCTCAGCCCTGGGTATCACAATCATTATACATTAAGTGCATGATACATAGTTAGTATTGATATCAGCATAATTTAAGCTTTACAATCTTAAATAAACTTTTGTTAACACTGTCATAGGCAGATAACTTCCAGTAACAACTTATTCCAATTCAACCGAACAGTAGAAGACAAAAGTATCAGTTGCCAGTACCAGTTTGCACATTCTCTCCCATGATCCTACCACCAGTGCTGCACATTGTCATAGGTTTGTTTTTGGAATGACGGTCAGAGGGCTGCACTGTATATTAGCATAAAAAGGTATGGCTCCATTCAGAGGAATACGTCAGGATTTAGTCCATTAATGGAATGGGTTAGATTAACACAACTCATGTTAAACAATGTGACATACCTTTTAGCAGCCATTTAGGAATGAAAGTGCCATGTGAGTTATGCTGCCATGCTAAACTGTAACGCTACAATAGAACTCCATTAGTAGAGATCCACCTGGTTTGAACCCCCTCCATGTAGACACCTGTTAGCAGTGCTTGACTTGGAATGAAAGTAGTGCAGGAGCTGTCTTGTTCCAAGTCTATCCATTATATCATGTTCACCGAAATTCACAACTGGTATGCTACAGAGATTATTTTAAGAGTTCATAGACATTTTCCATTACTTCGGACGTTTAACCAAATGTTCATGACTATTATTATAGCCTACATGAAATAGTAAGCATTATTGACACTGGAAGACTGCTGTGTCTGATCCCATGTAGTCCTTCAATCTCCTGCCAGTGTGCCCTTAATCAAGGCACTTAACCCCCCACAAACTTGTCAACATGTGGTCAACCCTCCATCTGGAGAGCTCTTGGGTGTGCAGGCTTCGCTTTTGCTCCAGGCCTGAAACACTTCCTATCAAGGTTCTGTTGAGCAGCTGATGTTTATGCTACAATGTGGTTAGACCAGGACTTGAAGAAAGGCCTGCACACCTAGTAGCTATCGTGGAGGATGGTTGCCACACTTCATATAAAATATTGCAACACTACAACCAAATATCTTTGTTTTTAATCAAATGATTCCCTCATTAAATGAATCAGAGATCAAATGGATAAGGTAGGCTACTATACATGTTTATATATAAGGCTCAAATATTCATGCTTCAGGGGAGATCTATGCACAGCAAGTTATTTGTCAATTGTTATAATTTTTTTTACGTTACCTGCAGCAGAAATGAGCACAGACACACACTGAAGAGTCATTCCGATAATGGCTGATATGTCCATTTTTAAGTGTGCCTTCATGAATTACATTAGCAAAAATCATGAAATGCCTTTTCATGACCTGATAAACCCTCTTTTGGCAAAAGCCCTTCAAGCGCATTCAGGCTGGCTCATTTTCAATAGGCACAATCTTGAACTGACATCCTACTGGCAAATAAACGTGAACAAAGCGGAATCAGAAAATGAATACCCATTGGCCATTGCTAGTCAACGCAGATCCTGCCTTCATTCCACTGATCAAACTTTGTCTCTGTGTATGAATCTAGACCAGTGACAGGCTACTTTGTTTTATATAGGAGCCGGTACGCAATTCATTAAACATTTGAAGTGTCGGTAAGGCCTCCGGGTAGCTCAGTCCCAAGTCAAGCACTGCCTGTTAGGCATCACTTACAGTAAAACAACAGCGATAATTGGCATCAGGCAGGCAACGCTACTAGCTACCACTAATGGTGATTAATAACGCATAGCTGGGATGGCAGAGATCGTACATCATGGGCTTACAACAACAGGGTTGTATTTATTAGGGCAGACTGAGGCAAAACATTTTACAACGGAAAGTCAAGGTGTTCAGCCTGTTTTCTTCTGGCAGGTGCCTAATGAATAAGACCCAGACTTGTCTGACTGGGAGGAGTGGTGTCAGTCTGTACCTCCATGACAGGGAGGGAAGAGTCCACATAATCACCCCCAACACAAGCACCTTCTCTGGGGATGGCAGAAGAGGGAGAGACCAAAGGAGAACAGGAAGGCATTCAGTATCAGGAAATTAGAGAAGGAAGAGGGTAGACGTGTGGCCTCTGGTACATTCCTTCTTCGTGGTATGTGTACTGTAGGTGTGTGTATACTGTACATTGTATAGGGAAGCCTGTCCACATGATAGAGGCTGTGTGTGACAGGGGTTATCTGTATGTGTGGAGATGTGTCTTGCTAGCCTGGTCCCAGATCTGTTTGTGATGTATTGCCAAAGGCCATATGAGCTGGGCTACACAGCACTAGCCAGATCTGTAATCAGGCTGGTGTCTTGCTGCTTGTGTCTGAAATCTCAGGAGGAACTCCTAGTTGAAGAGGATACCCCTGACAAAAGGCAATATGGGTACAATTTAGTAACATTTTTTTAAATTTTTTTTTTTAAAGCTATGTCGTTATTCTTATGGAAAGTAAATGTAACTAATTGCTATAAACTATCTTGCTTTTGCTGGTCAGGTATGTACACTAGTTGTAATCAACTGTCCAACTGACAAAATAAGTAAATTATTAATAGAAACTCTAGTCGATGAAAACGGGGAGACCCCCTTGGTAGTAATGCAACAGTGGTGACTGAGTTTTTTTCTGTAAGTCCATCAGTGTGTGAATGAGTGTGTGTCTAAGTCAGCCTGTGCACCTCTGCTCAAATCTGTACACACATGTTAGTGTCCCCATCAGTTTATTTGAGTCCGTTTTCCCCCAGAGAGTGTCTCTCTGGTTGTCCATCTCGGCTCACAGTCCCCAGGGGTTCTCCGTAGCGGATCTTCTGGTCGGCCTTCAGGTTGAAGCTGAAGTCGTGCGGAGCCTCGAAGAGAAGGACTATAGTGGAGCCCAGGTTGAACTCTCCCAGGTGTTCCCCTTTCCTCATGCTCACTCCCTCCTGGTTGTTGTTGGACAAGTAGCTGAAGTCGTTGTACGAGCCTTTGCTGTAGCGTGGGCTGTTAGTGCGCAGCTCCTAGATACAGACAGAGAGAGAGAGACAGAGAAAGGATACAGTTTAGTAAATACATAATAATGATCCAATGCATACAATGTCAAGTGTTTTGAGCATCTGGTGGAAAGGATTTGATCTAAAGAGACTTAGTCACGCATATATTAAGTACACGTGACACATGGGGGAATCAAACCCATAGCCCTGATGTTAAATGCACCCTGCTCCAACCAACCCTTAACACTGAAAGGATATCTCATAACTGCCCCATTTATCCAGTGCCCATCATGTGATGTGTAAAAATTTGAGGAGAATAGTTCAATTGGACTAAGCCCCATTAGACGATGAGCAGCATGATAGCTGCTGAAAGAAGTCATATCCTCCTGTTATGATGTTGACGGTCTGGTTGGGAACAGCTTGTGCCACTGGCCCCCCTCACTTTATATTTCTCGTCTCCCTCCCCCTCCTAGTTGTCTTCCTTCCCATTCCACCTCCCCCCTCTCCTCAGCCTTCCTTCGCTTCCCCCTTCCTGATCAGGCTCTTCTTAATGACAGCCAAACCCAGAGCAGGTGATGGTGATGGCTTACAGTTAACCGCCTCACCTACATATTAAAGCGACCACGTCATCCTAAGCCTCAGGTCTAATCAATGGAAGTATATGGCTCCTATGGGAAATCAGTCAGTTTAAACACAGAGTGGAGAGATTAAATAGGCCTATCCGGTGTGTGTGTTGGCAGCTTAGGGAAATGGCCTGACGTACAGGTAAGTGGGACAGGAAGCAGAGGGAGCTGAAGGGAGTGAAAGCTCATACTGCGAGAAGAAGTGTAATAGGGGTCAGAGTGACAATGGGTCAGAACCTCTCTTAAGTCAGCATTATTTCTACTGTATGTACTGTTATGTCCTAATACTTCATATTTGAGTAAATACTATGGCACGGTACCAGAATAGGCTCAGACCAGGCCCCCAGTGTCTGGTCTGGACCAGCTCTGCTGGTCGGCTACTGTGTAACTACCTAGTGGTGTCAAAAGTCCTGGTCTGCCCTAGAAAGCCTATGTAAATTACGATCGTCAGAACAGCCAAACTATTCTTTATTTTTACGTCTGTTTTGGGCTCTAAAATGTGTTTATTATGATCAAGTTCGATCCCAAACGTGAATTATTTTAAAGTTCGCTACAAATTGAGATATTAGTTAAATAGTGATCCATTCTGACTAGTACATTTGTCGTCACACAGGACCACGTGCTGACACAGACCAATCACGGGCTGGCAGGTTACGAGGAGGCTCTCGCCCTCATGCACGCTTTGCGCGTCTCTTGGGCAGGATGACCATGATCCTTTGCTAGTTATGCCCACTTTCACCATGATCCTTAGCGATATTTTTGTGCCAGTCAGCAATATGGCGGGCTTCAAATACTTCTATGGAAATCTCACGATGCCGCGTGGATGACTTCTAGTCTGCGCTATCACTAGCTACTGGTTTTAATGTCTATGGGTCAGACTAGTAAACATTCACCCTAAGTGGGCTGTAGCGCTAACTAACCTTGTCAAAGTAGATACGTATGGAGCCCACGTTGGTGGCCCCTACAGCGGTGAGAGAGAAGAAGCCGTGCGTCCACTCTCCGCTCAACACCACCCTCTCGTTATGGCAGAACAGTTCTTTGATCCAGCGGGCCACGCCAGGGTTCACTGACATCAGAGAGCCTGGGAGGGACACAGACAGGGAGCAGGAGGTAAATACACAGCTATACAGACATGACACAAAACATGAGGTATAATACAAACACTGCAAGCAGCACCATATTTAAACACCAAATAGGATTTTTAGGACTGTGCCATTTTAGATCAGATAGGAGTGAGGGTGCAAGGTGCAGCATGGCAAGTCTGAGTATGTAGAATGATTATGGTGTGTGTCCTGGACATCCTGAGATTGTCCTAGCATCATCCTACCATAGCAGAGTAATTCTGGTGTTTATATATGATGCGTATAGTAGGAGTAGGACAGTCCTAACAGGGTACTGACCAGGGAAGTGTCTTCTATGGGCCACCCTCCAGTCTGTGGGGGAGTGGAAGCAGTGGTAATCTCCTGGAGCCAGGTACACCACACAGTGGAACAGCTCATTCCCCTCTTTAGTCACCAGCAGGTCCTGAAACGAGCTGGGGTCCTCTTCATCTGGGAAAACACACATACATCCACCGTTCTGGTCAGCAGGCAAGGTGTGTCATACAAACCAATCCTAAATGAGCCCTAATCTCTGAGTCTATTAGGTCTATAACATACGCGTAATATTTCCATACAATCCTTAGAGATCAACAAGTCTAAAGGAGGTAGGGGGGATTACGGGTCAAATTGGGATTGGGCATTAGACCAGGAGGGGGAAAGGGTAGAGGTATTCACTTGATGGCTTGATGGTACTGTTGATGGCCTCAGCCCAGGTGTGTGGTCCCAGGAAGGTCTCCAGAGAGTATGTGACTCCTTTGACTTGCTCCACCTCACAGTTCCGCACCCGCCCAAAGTGCAGGATCTTCCCATCTGCTGGGCTGATCTGAAAAGCACACAGACATTATGGCTTTAGCCAGGGATCTACTCCTCTGTGTGTATAAAAGCCAGTAGAGACAACTCTGATCAGACACAGAGCAGGAAGAGTAGTTCAAATTCATACACACCGTTCACACACATAGACAGACAGTTCACATATACCTGTGAACATGCATGCACGCACAAACACACACTTACCACACAGTGTGAGTCGCACACGGGCCGGATAGCCGGTTTGAGTTTCCGTCTAAAGAACTCTCCCAGGTTCCTGTACTGAATTAGGTCTTCCACAGCAGCCTCCTGCATGTTGACACCAAACGTCCAGATATACAGACTGTAGACTGGCTTCCTCAGCCAGGTCGGCAGCTCCACCTGGTTCAGCCGACCCCAGGCCCGAGACAGCAGCCGTGTCGGGATGGTCTTGTACAGAGCAACCTGAACGAAGGAGGAGGAGAATGTTGGGTTACACTACACATAGCTAAACTCCATGTTCTCACATTGGCTACATCCTGGCTCCTTGTTTTTGTGGTCTGGCCAACTCCTATGGTCATTGTTACACCAAACGACCATAGGAGTTGGCAACAGTGCACAAACAGATCTGGCACCGGGCAACTTCTTCTCTACTGGGAGAACTCTAGAAGGAGAAGCTAGAACCCTAGCAGACAAGGCTATTGAAGGCAAGGTGACATCTTGAATAAAAGTATTAGCCTCCCACTAGGTCAATTGCATCAAGGCCATGTGCGGGACAGGTAGTAAGGTTGAGGTGTTGACAGCGTTTTAAGGTGCCTGAATAGATCAAACTTTTGCACACCTGAAGTTCTGTCTTAGTTTACAGGTGCATTGTAAAAGCCTAAAGTGAACAGGTAGTTCACAGGTAGTAAATTCAACTTTTCCAGATAACTGCAAAGTTTCAGTCGCATACAAAGCCATCAATTCACTGCTTTAAGGATATCTAAACATAAACCTAGCCCTAAGCTGCACTCACCAAAACACAACCACATCTGAGCAGCAGCATAAAAAAAAAACGAATCGAAAGTTCATTGATTCCTACATCCCCTTCTACTCTATTTATCTCCGTATCCATGAGATGTGACCAGTCAAGTTGAAGGAGCCGCCTGTCACTTGACTTCTCTGCACAGGTGTAGAACATCCATCTGCGACTCACGCAGAGACACAATGTGAAGCACGAAATTCAGTGTGCGTTGAAGTGAAGAGTGACAAAGCGATCTGATGATCTGACCCTCCTAGCACCTGCAAGCAGTCAGGACTGTTTAGACTCCTCTATCGCCTGAGCGATCCATATGATTTGCTGCTTGACTTGCTGCTGCTGCTTCTAGCTGTTCGCTGGGCCAGGCTGGCATCATCAATAGCTTCTGCCTAGCTAAGTGGATTAGTCAGGTTCTGGACCAGCTGACATGAGGAAGGAGGAGAAAAGGGCTCTAATAAAGCTTACCTATCCTCCCCTTCGAAAATGTTGCGAATCGGATGTTGCAAGATATCTGATGATATAGATGGGGTTAAATACGCAAAACATGATTAATTTAATACCGGGCTAATCATGATGTGTGGAAGCAAGCCTTGTTAATTATAATTACTTGACTTTGCACTTTAGGGATCTGCAGACTACAGGATCAAATCCGTCTAAGTCCAACACGGCTACGAACAGACCGCGGCACAATATATATATTTTCTTTTTTACATGGCCTCCGATGCGAGGACAGAATAATTCATAAACACAATGGCAGATTTAAAATAGACTTAAAATAGAATAGGAGTTAAACAGGTAGGTAGGTAGGTAGGTAGGAGATCTAGAAAATCCATTTGATCCATAGTGTGGCTCAATCCACATGGAGTTCAGGGCTCAATTAAAAACCATGAAGGTGATCAGAGTTCAGACTGAACAGAAATATAAACGTAGGGAGAAATACTGGGGCTTAATTAATGTGGGTTACAACCCAAATTATTTTCCAATCATTTCGTTCTGAACAGAACCATTATTTTTTTCCCCCCTTCCAGCCAGCAAAATTAAGATCTGAACTGACTCAAACCCCCAAAAAGTGAATGTTTATATCGTTCCTTTCTGATCCTTTTTTTAAACATTTAGCTCGACATCAAATTACTTCACCAATCAGTGCGCATAGAGCAGCTTGCTATGGAGGAAGCAAGTCATAGTTGTTCACATGCATTGGAGAGACAAATTTGGGTGCGAGATGCGACAAATTTTGCAGATGGGGAGGGAGCAAGAAAGGTTGGAGAAGGAGGCTTGGTTTGAAGTGTTCGGCATCTTATGACATGCACTATCTGAATTAGGCCCAAAGAATTATACCTACGGAGGAGCGGCTTTTATGAAGGAACTTTGAATGTCTTCGACCTTCAGAGTTGACTTAACGTTGGACCACAGCTAGCTAGCTAATAAGCTTGTGGATGTAGAGGCACCAGAATTTAAATAAAAACACGTCTTACATTTTAGTAGTTAATAAATCCAATGTGAAACGTTACTATAGTAACTATAGTATCTTTAACGAACATTGAAAAAGTTAATCCATTCTAAATCTAATAAAAAAATCTGTCCCTAATTTCTGTACCACGCTTGTAACGTCAGTAGGCTACAGTAGCCTATGCTTTGGAGGGGGAAGCGCAGGTAGTCTATACACTCACTGGCAAAGATTTTAAGCTGGCAGGCAGACATTGGAACAAGTTTGAGTGAGAGTGAGGGCTTTGCATAGGCACTTAGTTGATGAGAAATAAAGTTCCCGGAAAGTAAAATAACATTATTCCCAAGCTTTTAAAATAACGGTTCTGTTTCGGAACAGTATAGTTCACTTCCGGTTCGGTTCCTCAAATAATGCATTTTCCAGTTTTCCTGGTTGCAACATACGGAACTTTGCAGATGAACTATAACGTACAGATCAAACTGATGAAATGAGCTGACAAAATTATTCAATATGATTGATAGAGAAGTACCCTACATGACCAAAAGTATGTGAACACCTGCTTATCAAACATCTCATTACAAAATCATGGGCATTAATATGGATTTGGTCCCCCCTTTGATGCTATAACAGCCTCCACTCTTCTGGGAAGGCTTTCCGCTAGATGTTGAAACACTGCTGCGGGGACATGCTTCCAATCAGGCACAAGAGCATTAGTGAGGTCAGGCACTGATGTTGGGCAATGAGGCCTGGCTCGCAGTCGGCGTACCAATTCATCCCATAGGTGTTCGATAGGGTTGAGGTCAGGGCTCTGTGCAGGCCAGTCAAGTTCTTCCACACCGATCGACAAACCATTTCTGTATGGCCCTCGCTTTGTTCACGGGGGCATTGTCATGCTGAAACAGCCTTCCCCAAACTGTTGCCAAAGTTGGAAGTACAGAATCGTCGAGAATGTCATTGTATGCTGTAGTGTTAAGATTTCCCTTCACTGGAACTAAGGGGCCTGGCCCGAACCACGAAAAACAGCCCCAGACCATTATTCCTCCTCCACCAAACATTACAGGTGGCACTATGCATTGGGGCAGGTAGCATTCTTCTGGCATCCGCCAGACCCAGATTTGTCCATCAGACTGCCAGATTGTGAAGCGTGATTCATCACTCCAGAGAACGCGTTTCCACTGCTCCAGAGTTCAATGGCGGCGAGCTTTACACCACTCCAGACAACGCTTGGCGATGCAAATGGTGATCTTAGGCTTGTGTGCGGCTGCTCTGCAAAGGAAACCCATTTCATGAAGCTCCCGACTTTGCTTCCAGAGGCAGTTTGGAACTCTATAGTGAGTGTTGCAACCAAGGACAGACGATTTTTACGCGCTGCAGCACACGGCGGTCCTGTTCTGTGAGCTTGTGTGGCCTACCACTTCACAGCTGAGCTGTTGTTGCTCCTAGACATTTCCACTTCACAATAACAACACTTACAGTCGACCGGGGCAGCTAAAGCATTGCAGAAATTTGACGAACTGACTTGTTGGAAAGATGGCATCCTATGACGGTGCCACGTTGAAAGTCAGAGCTCTTCAATAAGGCCATTCTACTGTCAATGTTTGTCTATGGAGATTGCATGGCTTTGTGCTCAGTTTTATATACACCCGTCAGCAACAGGTGTTGCTGAAAAAGCAGAATCCACTCATTTGAAAGAGTATCCATACTTTTGTATATAGAGTACGTCTGTTCTACAACATTACTATCCGAATGCTCTGGAACGTAACACACCGTCCTGAATTTAAGCCACCGGTGCTGCCTGCTGAGTCTAGATCCGCCCACATAACTCACAGGAAGTTAGCTCCTGTAGCTAAAGATAAATCACAGATAATGTCCAAAAAGCAGAAAATGAGATCAGTAGACGCTATGTATGGCAGACAAGTTCCATCTCCACGACTGAGTTCCCCCTTTGAAAAATGGTCCAGGGGAGGTGGAATAGATCAACATTTCATTAACATTAAATGCTTATTGGCTGATGGTAAGGGAAAAACAGCGTCCATTGAAACTAAGTGCACTCAGTCGCCCTGTGACTATGACAGCAAGAGCGAGCAAAGCAGAAGAACAAAACAAAGCATTTCTCTGTTATTGTGTGGCCCACACAAAGGGCCTTTGATAGGCTGTACGGTAGGGCCTGTACAGGGAAGCTCTGCAGGTCCATATGGGTCCAGCCATCTGTGTCGGGGGGGGGGGGTACACCTCACACAAGGATGGGTATTTTAAATGATTTCACTATTCGTCTCAGGAGAGGCAGTGCACTATGTACAGACGGGTGGGGGTGGGGACTGTGCCCTCAGCACAGACGGGTGGGGGTGGGGACTGTGCCCTCAGCACAGACGGGTGGGGGAGGGGAGCGAGAGGACCAGGGGCGGGTGTGTCTGACATGGAGGGAGATAGACAAACTTGTTGCTGCGATAGGTTCTCTATCCTCTCATCTGGTAGTGTGTCTTGATTAACGTAGCTAGCTAGCTCCTTTACGTCAGCTAAGTTAGTAAGCCAGCTAGCTAGCTGGGCTAATTGAGGCCATTTTGTTGTGCGTCCTTGATGACAACAACTCTTTCATATTAAACAGCCTACCAGTTGGTTGATCATTGAAGCCTACTCCTAATTAAGCCAACTTAATTCCATAATTGTAAATCCATTTTACATTGATTAAAAATCTCTCACTTCACTTGCTACACATGGAGCCTCTGACGGTAATGCTTTGATTGACAAGAGTGAAAAGTGTGTAGGCTACCGGTACATTTTATTATTATTAAATGGGGTGCACTCATGAAACTATTGTTTTATTAAAATGTATAATGGCATAGTCTAATCATTTTATTACATTTAATACAAAGTCTTTACATTAAAAAAAGGCAGACAGATACAGTACAGGTCAAAAGTTACGACACCTACTCATTCAAAGGTTTTTACATTTTTTATACTATTTTCTACATTGTAGACTAATAGTGAAGACAAAATGATGAAATCATGTAGTAACCAAAAAAGTGTGAAGCAAATCAAAATAGATTTTATATTTGAGATTCTTCAAAGTAGCCACACTTTGATAACAGCTTTGCACTCTTGGCATTCTCTCAGAGCTTGAAGGAATGCTTTTCCAACAGTCTTGAAGGAGTTCCCACATATGCTGAGCACTTGTTGGCTGCTTTTCCTTCACACTGCAGTCCAACTCATACCATCTCAAATTGGGTTGAGTTTAGGTAATTATGGAGGCCAGGTTCTGACGCAGCACTCCATCACTCTCTTTCTTGTTCAAATAGCCCTCACACAGCCTGGAGGTGTGTTTTGGGTCATTGTCCTGTTGAAAAACATATGATAGTTCCACTAAGCGAAAAACCAGATGGGATGGCGTATCACTGCAGAACGCTGGGCAAGTCATGCTGATTAAGTGTGCATTGAATTCTAAATAAAATCACAGACGGTCACCAACAAAGCACCTCCACACCTCCTCCTCCATGCTTCATGGTAGGAACAACACATGCAGAGATCATCCATTCACCTACTCTGCGTCACAAAGACACAGCGGTTGGAACCAAAAGTCTTTAATCTCAGACCAAAAGGACAAATTTCTACTGGTTGAATGTCCATTGCTCATGTTTCTTTGCCCAAGCAAGTCTCTTCTTATTATTGGTGTGCTTTAGTAGCAATTTCTTTGCTGCAATTTGTCCTTGAAGGCCTGATATCACGCAGTCTCCTCTGAACAGTTGATGTTGAGATTATGTTTTTTACTTGAACTCTGGGAAGCATTTATTAGGGCTGCAATTTTTTGAGTCTGGTAACTAATTAACTTATCCTCTGCAGCAGAGGCAACTCTGGGTCTTCCTTTCCTGTGGCGGTCCTCGTGAGAGCCAGTTTCATTATAGTGCTTGATGGTTTTTGCAACTGCACTTGAAGAAACTTTCAAAAGGTCTTGAAATTTTCTGTCTGGACTGACTGACCTTCATGTCTTAAAGTAATGATGGACTGTCGTTTCTCTTATGCTCTTTGTTTCTCTATGCTTATTTCAGCTGTTCTTGCCATAACATGGGGCGGCAGGATAGCCTAGTGGTTAGAGCATTGGACTAGTAAACTTAAAGGTTGCAAGTTCAAATCCCCGAGCTGACAAGGTACAAATCTGTCGTTCTGCCCCTGAACAGGCACTGTTCCTAGGCCTTGAAAATAAAAGAGAGCCCCACACTCTAGGAGCTAAGATGCAAAAATGTAATTACCAACGTTTCGACAGCCAAGCTGTCTTCATCAGGGTATAATCACAAACACTGCGGGATGACTCGATTACGTAGTGTCAAAAGACACAGGTGTCTGTAATCGTGGCCTAATATCATTGGTTAATTATCAAATATTAAAATAGCATACAAACAAATGGATAGCATACAATCATAGATTATTTGACTGCACAAGCTTACAAACAATTACAATGGCATAATCACAATAATCACAAGAATGGCTTTAAATCAAAGTCTATGTTGAGACCGAAGGGCGCAAGGGTCTTTAAGTTAAAGATCCAGGCAGCCTCTCGTTTTAACAATAAATTATCAAGGTCACCCCCTGTTCCTAGGCCGTCATTGAAAATAAGATTTTGTTCTTAACTGACTTGCCTAGTTAAATAAAGGTTCAATAAATAAATAAAAGTAATGGAATGCTAACGTCTGTTCGGATATTTAAATAACTGTGCCCATCCCTACACACCCACATCAGTGCCTCTAACACACCACCTCTAGCCGAGAAAACCTAGCGTCACGACGCAGGGGAAACTAACGACCATTAGAGTGATGATATTATTAGAGTGATGATATTGCTTTTTAAGTGTTCACGTTGTACTTTACCTTGTAAGAGAGGAACTCTCAATCTACTCCACAAGTATTCTAAGAGTTGGTACCCCTGGATGCTGAGATTGACATTCACACACAAACCCCCAGATATACACAAATAAATGATGCAGCATCTGTTAGCAGGTAAATACTCACCCTGCTTGTTGGTCTCCAGCCAACCTTTGCCAGGGGCTTGAGTGCACCGAAGGTCAGGAAGTAGTAGAGGAAGCTGAGCGGCCATGAGCGCAGCCGCAAGGCGGGCCGGGACATGCAGTTCAACTGGCCAAGACGACGCCGCAAGGCCAACTGAGGGAACTGCAACCTAGGCAACCATACAAAATGCTGGGTTGGCACAGGTATGGCCGTGTATACATAGTACACACAAAACAGTCTCAGTACAGAAACACTGAAAGACGACAGACAGACGACAGGCAGGCAGGCGGACAGGCAGGGACACCGACAGCAGTCCACCCGGCAGGCAGACAGCCCAGCAGGCAGGACAGAGGCTCACACATTCACCACAGACTCTCTACCCTACAAACACCCACACAGGCAAAGCACGTGAATAATGCGCATACCTATGTCCACAGAAGGGACATGACACAATGGTCCTACACAAAGACATGTTAAATACCGGCATAATGGGAAAAACAAAATGACACAATGATGCCCTCTTACTTTATACTGGTCAAACACAATCACACAACACATTCCTATCAGGAAATAGGCTACTGTACGTTCACATGTCCTGACTGCACACATCCTCCCCACTGTATCCCCAAACTCTCTTCAACAATGCAGATGGTACTCTTCTACAGTATCTCATCCAAACCACCACATGGTTAGTTTCCTAAGAAACTCCTCATATATTAATATTTCACACAGAATCCACCCTACTCTTCAGACTGCTTTTAGTCAGGCCAACTGTGTCTTTAAAATATCCTAATGCCTAACTACCATTCATCCAGATCTCTCAATATGCCTTGTTAAAATGGCAAAAAAATAAATTAGCCTTAGCCTTCAATTAGCCTATAAATGCGGAGCAGGATTTTGATGACAAACCTTGTGCTTGTCAAAGTGTGGATGGTCAACACACCGCATAAAATGCATAGAAACAGCATATCCACCCAACAGCCAAATCAAATCATCTGCGCATGAATATGCCTGGCTGCACTGTAAAACAGTCTATTAAAATAGGCTTAAGTGGCTGTGATGTATTGCCCTGGTTCTGTACAATAGGACCAACTAGGGCAGCAGTGATGCAGCAGTGGACTCTAAAGGAGGAGGCCAATGTTACCGCAACAAGGGACATCCAACGCACGCAATGTGCAAAATCACCGTCTTTGTCCAAAACCACAGGCCGTGTATGAATACCCGCACTTGCATTCTAAATAGTAGGTATTTGGGTATGCAAAAAATAATAATAATAATTTGTACATTCATACATATATTTATATTTTTTGCATACCCAAATTATTTATTTTATAGTATATACATTTTCAAATAATAATGAACGAATGGCTCTGCTATGTCCACATTAGCTTCAGCATGTCAGGGGATGTGGATCATACTTGGCCCTGAGAGTGATGAGCCAGAGCTAACAGGCCTGAAAAGGGAGGGAAGGGGGAGAGAGGGGGTATCATACATTCTGCTGTACAGCTATCTATAGGCCTAAAGAATGCCAGTCCACTCTAATCAGGATAAGAGACAAACACCGACACCCTAATAGACAGTCAGCAGCACCTTAACACCTGCCACTGCCATACACACAGACACTGCCGACTAGAGGTGACCTGTAGGCCAAACCGAGGAGGCAAGTCTAATGACAACAATAGAGTAGGACTCGACACGTTCAATTACAACAGTTGATCCTGAAACACTAACATAACTAAGCTAAGGACCCTGGGACTAAACACATCCCTCTGCAACTGGATCCTGGACTTCCAGACGGGCCACCCCCAGGTAGTGAGGGTAGGCAACAACACATCTGCCACGCTGATCCTCAACACCGGTTCCCCTCAGGGGTGCGTGCTTAGTACCCTCCTGTACTCCCTGTTCACCCACGACTGTGTGGCTAAGCACGACTCCAACATTAAGTTTGCCGATGACAACAGTGGTAGGTAGGCCTGATCACCGACTGATCACCGACAATGACAACCATTAGGGAGGAGGTCAAAGGCCTGTCAGCGTGGTGCCATGCCAACAATCTCTCCCTCAATGTGAGCAAGACAAAGGAGATGATCGTGGACTACAGGAAAGGGAGTACCGAACAGGCCCCCCATTCACATCGACGGGGCTGAAGTGGAGCGGGTCGAGAGTTTCAAGTTCCTTGGTGTCCACATCACCAACAAACTATCATGGTTCAAACACACCAAGACAGTCATGAAGAGGGCACGACAACACCTTTCCCCCCTCAGGAGACAAACTATTTGGCATGGGTCCCCCAGATCCTCACAAAGTTCTACAGCTGCACCATCGAGAGCATCCTGACCGATTGCATCACCGCCTGGTATGGCAACTGCTCGGCATCTGACCATAAGGCGCTACAGAGGGTAATGTGTACGGCCCAATACATCACTGGAGCCACGCTTCTTGCCATCCAGGACCTATATTTTATTTTTTTCCATTTTACCTTTATTTAACGAGGCAAGTCAGTTAAGTACAAATTCTTATTTTCAATGACGGCCTAGGAAGTGGGTTAACTGCCTGTTCAGGGGCAGAACGACAGATTTGTACCTTGTCAGCTCGGGGGTTTGAACTTGCAACCTTCCGGTTACTAGTTCAACGCTCTAACCACTAGGCTACCCTGCCGCCCCATATACTAGGCAGTATACCCCGCACATTAACTCAGTACCGGGCCCCCTGTATATAGCCTGACTAACCTATACCCCGCACATTAACTCAGTACCGGGCCCCCTGTATATAGCCTGACTAACCTATACCCCGCACATTAACTCAGTACCGGGCCCCCTGTATATAGGCTGACTAACCTATACCCGCACATTAACTCAGTACCGGGCCCCCTGTATATAGCCTGACTAACCTATACCCCGCACATTAACTCAGTACCGGGCCCCCTGTATATAGCCTGACTAACCTATACCCCGCACATTAACTCAGTACCGGGCCCCCTGTATATAGCCTGACTAACCTATACCCCGCACATTAACTCAGTACCGGGCCCCCTGTATATAGCCTGACTAACCTATACCCCGCACATTAACTCAGTACCGGGCCCCCTGTATATAGCCTGACTAACCTATACCCCGCACATTAACTCAGTACCGGGCCCCCTGTATATAGCCTGACTAACCTATACCCCGCACATTAACTCAGTACCGGGACCCCCCCTGTATATAGGCTGACTAACCTATACCCCACATTAACTCAGTACCGGGCCCCCTGTATATAGGCTGACTAACCTATACCCCGCACATTAACTCAGTACCGGGCCCCCTGTATATAGCCTGACTAACCTATACCCGCACATTAACTCAGTACCGGGCCCCCTGTATATAGCCTGACTAACCTATACCCCGCACATTAACTCAGTACCGGGCCCCCTGTATATAGCCTGACTAACCTATACCCCGCACATTAACTCAGTACCGGGCCCCCTGTATATAGCCTGACTAACCTATACCCCGCACATTAACTCAGTACCGGGCCCCCTGTATATAGCCTGACTAACCTATACCCCGCACATTAACTCAGTACCGGGCCCCCCTGTATATAGGCTGACTAACCTATACCCGCACATTAACTCAGTACCGGCCCCCTGTATATAGCCTGACTAACCTATACCCCGCACATTAACTCAGTACCGGGCCCCCTGTATATAGGCTGACTAACCTATACCCCGCACATTAACTCAGTACCGGGCCCCCTGTATATAGCCTGACTAACCTATACCCCGCACATTAACTCAGTACCGGGCCCCCTGTATATAGCCTGACTAACCTATACCCCGCACATTAACTCAGTACCGGGCCCCCTGTATATAGGCTGACTAACCTATACCCCGCACATTAACTCAGTACCGGCCCCTGTATATAGCCTGACTAACCTATACCCCGCACATTAACTCAGTACCGGGCCCCCTGTATATAGCCTGACTAACCTATACCCCGCACATTAACTCAGTACCGGGCCCCCTGTATATAGGCTGACTAACCTATACCCCGCACATTAACTCAGTACCGGGCCCCTGTATATAGCCTGACTAACCTATACCCCGCACATTAACTCAGTACCGGGCCCCCTGTATATAGGCTGACTAACCTATACCCGCACATTAACTCAGTACCGGGCCCCTGTATATAGCCTGACTAACCTATACCCCGCACATTAACTCAGTACCGGGCCCCTGTATATAGCCTGACTAACCTATACCCGCACATTAACTCAGTACCGGGCCCCCTGTATATAGCCTGACTAACCTATACCCGCACATTAACTCAGTACCGGGCCCCCTGTATATAGCCTGACTAACCTATACCCCGCACATGAACTCAGTACCGGGCCCCCTGTATATAGCCTGACTAACCTATTAACTCCCGGGCCCCCACATTAACTAACCAGCACATTAACTCAGGGCCCCCTGTATATAGCCTGACTAACCTATACCCCGCACATTAACTCAGTACCGGGCCCCCTGTATATAGGCTGACTAACCTATACCCCGCACATTAACTCAGTACCGGGCCCCCTGTATATAGCCTGACTAACCTATACCCCGCACATTAACTCAGTACCGGGCCCCCTGTATATAGGCTGACTAACCTATACCCCGCACATTAACTCAGTACCGGGCCCCTGTATATAGCCTGACTAACCTATACCCGCACATTAACTCAGTACCGGGCCCCTGTATATAGGCTGACTAACCTATACCCCGCACATTAACTCAGTACCGGGCCCCCTGTATATAGCCTGACTAACCTATACCCCGCACATTAACTCAGTACCGGGCCCCCTGTATATAGCCTGACTAACCTATACCCGCACATTAACTCAGTACCGGGCCCCCTGTATATAGGCTGACTAACCTATACCCCGCACATTAACTCAGTACCGGGCCCCCTGTATATAGCCTGACTAACCTATACCCCGCACATTAACTCAGTACCGGGCCCCCTGTATATAGCCTGACTAACCTATACCCGCACATTAACTCAGTACCGGGCCCCCTGTATATAGGCTGACTAACCTATACCCCGCACATTAACTCAGTACCGGGCCCCTGTATATAGCCTGACTAACCTATACCCCGCACATTAACTCAGTACCGGGCCCCCTGTATATAGCCTGACTAACCTATACCCCGCACATTAACTCAGTACCGGGCCCCCTGTATATAGCCTGACTAACCTATACCCCGCACATTAACTCAGTACCGGGCCCCCTGTATATAGCCTGACTAACCTATACCCGCACATTAACTCAGTACCGGCCCCCTGTATATAGCCTGACTAACCTATACCCGCACATTAACTCAGTACCGGGCCCCTGTATATAGGCTGACTAACCTATACCCCGCACATTAACTCAATACCGGGCCCCCTGTATATAGCCTGACTAACCTATACCCCGCACATTAACTCAGTACCGGGCCCCCTGTATATAGCCTGACTAACCTATACCCCGCACATTAACTCAGTACCGGGCCCCCTGTATATAGCCTGACTAACCTATACCCCGCACATTAACTCAGTACCGGGCCCCTGTATATAGGCTGACTAACCTATACCCCGCACATTAACTCAGTACCGGGCCCCTGTATATAGGCTGACTAACCTATACCCGCACATTAACTCAGTACCGGGCCCCCTGTATATAGCCTGACTAACCTATACCCCGCACATTAACTCAGTACCGGGCCCCCTGTATATAGCCTGACTAACCTATACCCCGCACATTAACTCAGTACCGGGCCCCCTGTATATAGCCTGACTAACCTATACCGCACATTAACTCAGTACCGGGCCCCCTGTATATAGGCTGACTAACCTATACCCCGCACATTAACTCAGTACCGGGCCCCCTGTATATAGCCTGACTAACCTATACCCCGCACATTAACTCAGTACCGGGCCCCCTGTATATAGCCTGACTAACCTATACCCCGCACATTAACTCAGTACCGGGCCCCCTGTATATAGCCTGACTAACCTATACCCCGCACATTAACTCAGTACCGGGCCCCTGTATATAGCCTGACTAACCTATACCCCGCACATTAACTCAGTACCGGCCCCCTGTATATAGCCTGACTAACCTATACCCCGCACATTAACTCAGTACCGGCCCCCTGTATATAGCCTGACTAACCTATACCCGCACATTAACTCAGTACCGGGCCCCCTGTATATAGCCTGACTAACCTATACCCGCACATTAACTCAGTACCGGGCCCCCTGTATATAGCCTGACTAACCTATACCCGCACATTAACTCAGTACCGGGCCCCCTGTATATAGCCTGACTAACCTATACCCGCACATTAACTCAGTACCGGGCCCCCTGTATATAGCCTGACTAACCTATACCCCGCACATTAACTCAGTACCGGGCCCCCTGTATATAGCCTGACTAACCTATACCCCGCACATTAACTCAGTACCGGGCCCCTGTATATAGCCTGACTAACCTATACCCCGCACATTAACTCAGTACCGGGCCCCCTGTATATAGCCTGACTAACCTATACCCCGCACATTAACTCAGTACCGGGCCCCCTGTATATAGCCTGACTAACCTATACCCCGCACATTAACTCAGTACCGGGCCCCCTGTATATAGCCTGACTAACCTATACCCGCACATTAACTCAGTACCGGGCCCCCTGTATATAGCCTGACTAACCTATACCCGCACATTAACTCAGTACCGGGCCCCCTGTATATAGCCTGACTAACCTATACCCGCACATTAACTCAGTACCGGGCCCCCTGTATATAGGCTGACTAACCTATACCCCGCACATTAACTCAGTACCGGGCCCCCTGTATATAGCCTGACTAACCTATACCCCGCACATTAACTCAGTACCGGGCCCCCTGTATATAGCCGCATTATTGTTATGCAATTCTACTGTTACCTTTTATTTGATTGACTAAATATTTTATTAAACTCTATTTCTTGAACTGCACTGTTGGTTAAGGGCTTGTAAGTAAGTATTTCACAGTAAGGTCAATACCTGTTTTATTTGGCACGTGACAAACAAACATTTGATTTGATGACATACACTCACAGGTCGGTCAATGGCCCTGTTGTGTCTTTAATCCATGTGTCATTATTGACCTGTTTTGCCTCAGCTGAATCAGATCAATTGAATGGTGCTTTACAGGTTGGTGTTGATGCGCCCTTTGTGAAACTACAGACAGTGCTTAACGATTGTCCCCAGCAAAGACAGAACACTGGCCATATTGTTCCACACACACACACAGATCTGAGGATGCTTTTTAGATCCGGAGCAGTGTGTGGAGCTGTGCGGTTCAGTGGGTCTACACAGACAGTCCTATCGCCATCTTTTACGGTCTAATTTGTCAAGGGTTTGATCACCACAACATAACAATCAGAGGGGGAAAAAGGTCATCAACAAATCTAATGATCCACAGCAAAGATCTAAGATACGCCTGATTCTAGAAACCTGGAAAATCACATCTCTGATTACTTTGGCTACACGGATGGCTGAGTAGGGGATGACTTCCACTGAGGCATGCTGCTGATGTGGCTGCATGGTGCCGTTCAGTAGGTAGTGTATTGGAGCTGGCGACTGCTCTCCTCATAGTCACCGCTGGTTGGCTGGCCTGGTTTGGACTGCAGAGTGTGACACTGGGCCACGCATCTTTTCTAAACTCTAAACAGGAGAGCAATATTTACTACTCACAGCAGCATATAAGAGTAGAGCTAATATAGCTAATTTTGCCTAAACAAAGTTATTTGCATAATGTTTAACTCCTTTATAACAGGATATAAAAAAGGCAAAGGAATAATTTAAATGTAATTGAATCTCAACTCTCATAGAAGTCTACCAGTGCAGAACATTTTAAATACTTAAAATCTTTACCATAACCTGTCATATGCCTTGGTTTCAGCCATCGTACAGCTTAAACATCCCAGCCACCCGGATAAATGCCACAAAAGTAACAAAGTCAACATGTAAAGAATACACTTCTACCCTTTTTTATTTCCTGGCTATCCCGTCTCTAGCTCGCTCTCTCTCTACCACACAAAACGCACGCTCCAGCAGCACCCCCCTCTCTTCCTCAATGCAGGCACATATTAGCCAATCACTGACTGCATAGCATTCTCTCTCTCCTGCCTCTATCCACACAAGCTGAGTCTTAGCCTTCACGCAGCTATTGAAAACTCCATCTCTCCATTACTTCTTTCAGGACCACTTCTGAGGCTGGCAGGGTAAGGCTGGACCAGATGCTTTGTTCAACCCTTTGACTGGCTTGCCTGTTCGGGGCTTAAGGACATTACGTTGCAATTAGGCCAAACAGAGGCTTTGTGCTGCCTGGGACACAGAGAGAGAGAGAGACAAAAAAAACATTGAGGGGGCTTTGGGAGTGCAGACCAACTGTACCCACTCAATAGTCACCCCCTTGGCTCACACTTGTCCCCATGCTCATGAAGCAGCCAGGGCACAGCTCAACACAAAGTACACAACACAACCACCCACTCACAAACCACACCTTCAATCTCACTACAGAACATTACATGAATAGTTCCCTCTATGCTCGCTCAAGTCATCCCTTTCAGGCTCTTTCAATCCATCTCTACCATTCATGTACTGTAAACAGTCCCTCTATAGGCTAAGTACCATTCATTCCCTCTCCATGTCAGTCCTCTCTCTCATGTACAGAAGGCATGTTATACACACACGTCAAGTCATCCTGTAGTCATTCATCTCGTTCCCTCTCTCTCTCTCTCAGCATACCTGAATCGGTTCCTGTGGCTGAGTGCTTGGGCCCCCTGGCCTGAGCTGTTACTGCCGCTGACTCCCCCCTGCTCCCCAGAGGAGCTGATCGGACGGAGCCGGCGCACATCAACCCTAACTCTGTGGAGATTGTAGCAAGACGGAGGGCTGTGCAAAGACTTGCAGCATCTCACCATTTCCCTGAGCTCCGCGCTGCTGCCCGCTGCAGGTTCCTGCTCTGACACATTATCACTGAAGGTGTGGGGGGGATTACAGACACTTCTCTCACTGGGGCTGCCTCTCTCTCGCTCAGTGTGGACACGTCTGTTCTCTCGCTGGATCTTGTTCTCTCGCTCTGCTATTCTCAAGCCCGGCCCCCTTCTCTGGTAGGACGGATGTGACGTGGTGAAGGGAGGTAATCCGTTCGCTCCCTCTCTTCGCTCTCTGTCATTTCTCTCTCGCTCTCTCAGGGTTCCAGGGGCCTCAAAGTTATTTTGTACCAGAGGGCAGAGCCTGGGTGCCAGAAGGTGGGGTGACTGTTTCACAGCTGATCTGAGAGGAGCTCCAGCAGACTGGTGACAGTGAGAGACTGGAGGAGGACTGGTCTGCCTGGGGGAGGGGCAGCTTGATGAGAGAGAGAAAAAAAATCCCATCAGCTATAGTGTTCATGGACCCTGTTAAAGATTCCTGGCCACTCCCCTATACTGCTAATAAGTGTTGTGTAACAGTATAATTCGGCATTCTTGCCGTAAGGATGCTTGCCTTACCTTGTTTATTTAATGTAGGTTTTGGCCTGTTTTGAAAGCCTGGCTAGACTCCACTGCATCCTACCTTAACCTATCCTACATTCAGCTGATGGGGGGGGGGGGGGCATCTGGACCCTCTCTCCTAACCACAGGAATAACAGAAATTAGCAGATTATGACAATTAGTCGATCTATTCTTTCCCTGTTGTTTTGTTAAGAGTGAATCATTTCAGAATGTTAAGCATTGGTTACCATGAAGATAACGTGGTTAAATGAATGTCTATTATTAAAGCCCATCGGCTTTCTTACTTGTCTGACTTTTCCTAAATAGCCTCTCAACAAAATCTCATGTCTTGTTTAACACAAAAATTGCTTTCACGCACTTGCAAATAATCCCTTTTGTTTGGTGTCAGTTACATTAATTACGGTTCAAAGGGCTGAAATGAATCTTCAGTAGCCTTTTAAAACCATCCCTAAAAATACCAGTCAGACAACAGATGTCTAACAATGACACTTAACATTCTGAAATGATTCACTATTTACAAAACAGCAGGGAGTGAAGAGATTGGCGACAGATCCAATTGGCGACAGATTTTCATTTGAATGTTCAAAAATGTGCATTAAAAAAAAGTGCATTTCCTCACCAGTGGTGTTTACACCAAACAGAGTTGTTGCGGATACAAATCTGTGCATGATGACGTAGTGTGCACAAAATGTACTTTTTCGCTTAAAAAAAGTCATCCACTGAATAAAAATCTAAAAGTTCAATGTGTTTCCATCACATTTTCAACTGCACCGATATTTTTGTCACAAAAACTGTTGGGTTAAATATCAAATGTGCCTGCTCTGGTCCTGGCACCTGCACTCCAGCCAACAGCTCACAGACGGTGTGGGTAGGCTGTGTTGGTTGGCTAGTCTACATGAGATTATTATGGATAAGAGCTCAAATATTGTTATTTGTCAAATGGCAGTCAAGCTCCACTATGGGAAATTCATAAAGGGCTTGATGTGGCCAGCCGGTAATCCACTCGAGTGTCCTGGCTACCGGTTCGTACTTTCTCCATTCAGGCTGCAAAGGCTTCGAATCCTCAACTTTATTACAGTTGAAGTCGGAAGTTTACATACACCTTAGCCAAATACATTTAAACTCAGTTTAACACAATTCCTGACATTTAATCTTAGTAAAAATTCCCTGTCTTAGGTCAGTTAGGATCACCACTTTATTTTAAGAATGTGAAATGTCAGAATAATAGGAGAGAGAATGATTTCTTTCAGCTTTTATTTATTTCATCACATTCCCAGGAGGTCAGAGGTTTACAAACGCTAAATTCGTGTTTGATAGCATTGCCTTTAAATGGTTTAAATTGGGTCAAATATTTCAGGTAGCCTTCCACAAGCATCCCACAATAAGTTGGGTGAATTTTGGCCCATTCCTCCAGACAAAGCTGGTGTAACTGAGTCAGGTTTGTAGGCCTCCTTGCTCGCACATGCTTTTTCAGTTCTGCCCACAACTTTTCTATAGGATTGAGTTCAGGGCTTTGTGATGGCCACTCCAATACCGTGACTTTGTTGTCCTTAAGGCATTTTGCCACAACTTTGGAAGTATGCTTGGGGTCATTGTCCATTTGGAAGACATTTGTGACCAAGCTTTAACTTCCTGACTAATGTCTTGAGATGTTGCTTCAATATATCCACATAATTTTCCTACCTCATGATGCCATCTATTTTGTGAAATGCACCAATCCATCTTGCAGCAAAGCACCCGCACAACATGATGATGCCATCCTTGTGCTTCACGGTTGTGATGGTGTTTTTCGGCTTGCAAGCCTCTTCCTTTTTCCTCCAAACATAACGATGATCATTATGGCCAAACAGTTCTATTTTTGGTTCATCAGACCAGAGGACATTTCTCCAAAAAGTACGATCTTTGTCCTCATGTGCAGTTGCAAAAAAAGTAGTCTGGCTTTTTATGGCGGTTTTGGAGCAGTGGTTTATTCCTCGCTGAGCGGCGTTTCAGGTTATGTCGTTATAGGACTCGTTTTTACTGTGGATCTAGATACTTTTGTACCTGTTTCCTCCAGCATCTTCACAAGGTTCTTTGCTGTTGTTCATTTGCACTTTTCGCACCAAAGTATGTTAATCTCCAGGAGGCAGAACGCGTCTTCTTTCCTGAGCGGTATGACAGCTGCGTGGTCCCATGGTGTTTATACTTGCATACTATTGTTTGTACAGATGAACGTGGTACCTTCAGGCATTTGGAAATTGCTCCCAAGGATAAACAAGACTTGTGGAGGTCTACAATTCATTTTCTGAGGTCTTGGCTAATTTCTTTTGAGTTTCCCATGATGTCAAGCAAAGAGGCACTGAGTTTGAAGGTAGGCCTTGAAATACATCCACAACTCCAATTGACTCAAATTATGTCAATTAGCCTATCAGAAGCTTCTAAGATCGTGTCATGCACAAAGCAGATGTCCTAACGGACTTGCCAAAACTATAGTTTGTTAACAAGACATTTGCGGAGTGGTTGAAAAACAAGTTTTAATGACTCCAACCTAAGTGTATGTAAACTTCCGACTTCAACTGTAATGGTGAGAAGGTGAAGAAGAAAAAAAAAGTGGACTTTATGAAAACACCATTTTTCCCCACCGTGCTAGAGAGGCTAAAAGCTAATTGCGGATGTTGCATATCATGTTCAGCCATTCAGGTTGCTGCAGTGTTTTTTCACGCCTAACCTAACGTAGAAAGCGTAAAAGAAACAGGACCCCTGGTCTGATTGTTTCAAAATAAAAAAAAGTTGTGCTTATTAAACATAGTTTTTGTATTGGATTTGTTGGCATGAACTCGTTTACAAAACATTATTCATCGTTTTAATAAATAGTAAATATTTGTGAAGTGAAATAATGCATCATACCGGCTGTATTTCTATATTATACATCTTGAAAACTTGATTGCTGATATGCAACAAAAATAAATGGCACTATATCAACAATGTACTAATGAAACAAATACCAAAAGATAGTTTTGGGGTGGAATTTTCCTTTAACACTGAGCAACATGGGCCTGGTATCCACAGTACTCCACAAATTATACAGTTTTCAACACGATAACATCTTGTATCCACCCCCCCATTTCATTGTTTTACCTAAATGTACTGTCATTTAAGATTTAAAACTGCAAAGTTCTCTGCCGCATAGCAAAATGTGTAGAATTGCAGGATATTAGCTTTAAAGCGACAACAAAAATATGTCTGAACTATGATAAATGTGTAGAATTGCAGGAAATTCTCTTGAAAACGGCAAAGTTCTCTCTCCGATGCCAAGAGGCGGGCCTTTATTATTGGTTGATCTGGCCATGCACTGCCGAAGTTATAGTAAAACTCATATGCTATTTGTATCTAACGCGAGTTGTGTGCTGATGAGGGGCACCATAATGAATTTGCTATCACAAACGATGTCCCCGCCGGTCCCAAAAAGTATGAAAACACGACCTAGAAGACCTCTTTAGAAAAATAGCACTCCCAGAGCGTCCAACTATTTTCTCAATATTGTTTATCCATTTTGGAGGTGAGATTCTTCAGGTAACACTATTAGTCTCTCAAGCAACGAATGTCTATACCAAACAGGGAGCGGGTCCCTAAAAGCAGGACAACACCCACTTCCTTCCTTAACTGACACACTGATGCTACGGACTACTGTTATGAGTAATCTACTCATAATAACAGTTACTGTAAAGACATAGGAACTGTCAAAGTAATACTTAAGTACAGATTCTGTTTATCCCAAAATTCACTTTGGATTTTGTTACCACTTCCTGTAACAGTTCCCTATTAAACACTATTCTGTTGAATTAGATTACATTGAACACTTCCATAAACATAGTTACATATTTCAGATAATGCATTATACAACTTTAATCTAAAATTGTGTTTTTCCATTTTCGAAAAAGAAACTCCGAACATTACCTTCTGTTGTCTGAAGAGTGAATCAAATAGACAAAGGGGAAGTTAAGTCTCTCACTGCGTGCTAGTTAAAGGTGAAGGCTAGTCAGTACCCTCTATTCTCTCACAATAATGTCCTGCGTACAGGCTGGACAAGCCCTTTAAGAGACTAGAGGGTGGGCGGGCAGATATCACATTCAAGGGACTATAATTGCTGGGTGATGTCATCTGACTCACCACATGCCAAAGTAGCCTAATGGTCCAACTGCACAAATCTACTGTAGAATCTACAGCAGTAATACGATAATCATCTCATCATTCATCAAATCTTAACGATAAGTTTGGGGTGATGAACTAGACTTCACAAATATTCAAATGTGTACAGTACAGATAGCACTGTGTAATCAACTAAGCCTACAAGCAGCCATGTACATGTAACTGCCAAAATAAAGGAAACACCAACATAAAAATGTCTTAATAGGGCATTGGGCCACCATTTATTTGAATGGTAAATCTCTTTATAAAATGGGTGTATTATATTTCCATTCAAATAAAAGTATCTATTCATGTTAATGTTTTTAAAATGTATGTAAACTGTGAAGTTTTTTTGTCTGTAATGCATTTGTGCCAATCAGTTATGTTGTGACAAGGTAAGGTTGGTATACAGAAGATAAACACACTTTAGGGATAACACTTTTGGTTACTACATGATTCCATGTGTGTTATGTAATAGTTTTGATGTCTTCACTATTATTCTACAATGCAGAAAATAGTACAAATAAAACCCTGGAATGAGTAGGTGTGTCCAAACTTTGGCTGCTATACTAAGCTTACTAATGACAATGACATTATTATAATAACAACAAGATCAGGGAAAAAGAGGGTTATTATTATTATAAATCTATTTTTGACAATTTGTAAGTGTAAACAGTAAATAAATTAGAAATAATACCAGGGAGGCTGGACTAATGAAAAAAAAAGTGCAAAGCGTTAATCACAGCATAGTAAAGATTAAAAACTGCCGAATTGGTGAAATTGTTGTGTGAGACTTGGTGCTCACGGAATCAGTAGGCTTTCAACCAAACACTCAAACAGTCAACATAAATCAGGATTGGTCTTATTTCTGTAGATATATATGGATGATTTCTAAAGCCAGGCACATTTAACAGTTAGGCTATTGATTATAGAACTAATTAAGTTGGGGTTCTCTCTATCCTCTCTTTTCTTAGACAATTAAGGCAAGGGCTGTTTTCTCGTCTCCTAACTCTGCTGCTGCCTCCGCCGCATTGCTCTTAACACCAATATGGTGGTTAACTTCGCTAATATGCACATAGCAACACAGTCAAGGAAAAGGCGCCAATTTAACAGCGCACTGATGTGTTTCAGAACCGTGGACATCAACCACTATGCAACGCGAGAGAAAGTGCATTAGCTTATAAAATAATATTATTTGTATTGCACCATTGTTCTTACATAATATGACCATATACAATTTCAGTTGCATATCTCTTAGACTGATGAACTGTGCCATCCAAATGGATCAGTCCACTCAGACAGAATCAGAAAGGTATCTTGTTTACCATGATTTGTTGTTTTGCTACTGTTAACTTAAGAAATGTTCATCAACCAACAGCCTATCAACCAAACAGTCGTCTAAATCTGGTTAGCCTTACAATTTATGCACACAATTGCGGCTGGTCAGATCAGCACACCAGTAAATTGCTAACATTACACCGCAAGTCTGATGGCTCATTGCCGAAAATGGTGCATGTTCAAAATGATAACCAGCTAAAGCTAGCTACGTTTTCTATTACCTCCCATCTAATATCTTAGGACCATCTAAAATCTAGCCAACTAGCATAGTAGCTAATATAGCTAACAGCACAGATGAAAGGGTTAGTTATTGTAATCTTTGCTAACAGGTCACATAGCAATCTGGTTAGCTAGCTTGCTTATTGCATGCATATCCGGGAAAGTCGACACGAGCCTTAATATTAGTGAATTAACTAAAACTAATATTTGCAACAGGAGTTTGATTTTGGTCACTGTGTCAGTCAACCACTTCTCAAAACTGCACCTTTCTGTTGGAGAATGAGCTGGTGTGATTTCAACAGATTGACATTCCTTGGCATGGTGCAGTGCTCGTGGCTCAGGCGGAGAGTGGCGACTGGTGTAAAGGGACTATCGGCAATATCGGTCCGAGTCTTCATTTCTCAGAACAAGAATAGACTGAAGAGTTTCAGATGAAAGTTATTTGTTTCTGGCCATTTTGAGCCTGTAATCAAACCTACAAATGCTGATGCTCCAGATACTCAACTAGTCTAAAGAAGGCCAATTATTGCTTTTTAAAATCAGGACAGTTTTCAGCTATGCTAACATAATTGCAGAAGGGTTTTCTATTGATCAATGAGCCTTTTAAAATGATACACTTGGATTAGCTAACAACGCTGCTGATAATGAGCCTATGTATATATTCAATTTCATATTTGTATTTTAAATCAGCCATTTCCAGCTACAATAGTCATTTACAACATTAGTAATGTCTACACCGTATTTCTGATCAATTTGATGACATTTCAAAAACAAGTGACCCCAAACTTGAACAGTATTGTATATCTGCATTTATCCATACTACAATACCTCTGTCTTTACCCAAAGAGGAACTGATAAATCTGTCTGTAGAGAGTGTGAGACAGGAACTGCTCCTATCCCCAATTTCCCTGTAGCTGGCTCAGAATGCTGTCTTTGGCTTGTCGGAAGGGAAATTGAGAGCCCCTGTCTAGTCTGCTCATTACCATTCCATTTGTGTCTCAGCCCAGATTCACCCTGAGAAGAACTCAGGCCATTGTTAGGAGGTCATATGCATGTGGGTCTTTGAGAAGCCAAATGAAACTTGTGAAGTGTGAGCCTAACTCTCTGACAAGTGTGTGTGTGTGTCCACAGTAGTGCTGAGCAATAAGTGCTTTTTGAGGTCGGTTCATATAAATCGCAGTTTTCAATGCTGTAACAAAAAACAAATGGTAGTGATTGGCCATTACAGCATATATAATAAACCATCCTTTATTCACATTACTTTAATAAAATATTTCAGTTCTGTATATAATTTTTTTTTACTTGATGACTTAATATTTTATTCAAGTCCTCATATAATCTCTGCTCAGGCTGTAGCTCTCCAGAGTCATCCTTCAGGCTAACCATAGCGGACTTGCTGCCTTTTGTCTGACAAAAATCACCATTTCAGTAGTTCTTCAAAAATAGATCAGGCATACTTTTAACACGGCTAAATAACAACTATCAATCAATTACATGTACTGTCGTGTAGAGACCTAAACAACCGCTCTTTATTCCCCTTGTGTCGCTCTATCACTCTTCCTCTGCCCCACAGGCTTGCCCAGAAAGAACCAATGAGAACAGGCACAATGGATCCTGGTCATTGTAGTTAATTACCATCTTTCGGCGCTTAACTATGATGAGTTGGGACAACATATCCCAGAGACAAATCTCTATAAAGAAACAGCACAAATGGTGCATTGAGCGCACAAAAAAACATGGAATTCAAATACTTGGACTTCAGTCAGTTATTTAAAAAATAAAATAAACCAACATTTTGGTTAATTGCTCAGCACTAATATAAGGTGAGTGTGTGTGTGTATCTTCATAGTCACGGTGGGAAGTTGAGATGCCATGATGACAATGCTGACCTTGACAGTGACCAGGGGACCTTGCCAAGTCACTTTCTGATAGTCGCATGTTTTATTGGACAGTTCAAAAGGGGGTGCGACCAAAAGTCCACCACGTTGACGGTTCCATGCTTATTTACAATATAGCGAGACAAAAACTTCAACTTAAGTCTGGGAAATTCCCTAACCCAATCCCCAAACTAGCCAATGAGCTTCCATTTGCACTGTGACAGAACCTCACCCCACACTCAATTAATTGCAAAGCCCTATTGAGAAAGTCTGCATACCAGGCCCCCAAAGGGTACACATCAAAATAGGCAAGTATTTATTACAGTACTGCCGTATAAATATTCACCCTTTTGTAGCTAAAGCAAATAAGCCCACCAATCTGTTCATTTACATAAGATTAGTTCCTTTACATACAGAAGTGAAACAGTTTACAGGGGTATTTTGTCAAGTACAATTATGTCAAAAGAAATTCTCTGTGGGTCACAGTAGTATAACAGTATAAAAGAGACTATGGTGTATAAACAGCAGCACTGATTCTACAGAGGGAGAGGATAGAAATGGCATATGATACATTTTTACAGGGTTGGGGAAGATTCCATTTATTTTCTGTATGTTATTTGGTTAATGAATGTACATAAAATGAAGAGAAGACAATTTGAAGTGATGCCTTCTGTGCTTTTTTCAATTCTCATACGGTCCCATGGCATCTATAAAATTACATAATTATGTGCCAGTGGCACAAGTCCTCAACCAGGGGTCCAAATCACATTCAGCTGTGGGATGATTTTTCCTTAAGCAGATGGTCGGAACATAGGTATAAATCATTTGTACACTGCAAATCGACTGCAAGAAACCGAAACAGATATAGTATGAGAAAAACAGAATACTTTCAAACCATGAATACTTTGGTATATGATCACATACGCCCAGAGCTTGACTTAAAAAAAAAAATATATATATATATATATATATATATTTTTTAAATTGAACTAGGCAAGTCAGTTAAGAACAAATTCTTAAATACAATGACGGCCTACACCGTCCAAACCTGGACGACGCTGGGACAATTGTGTGCCGCCTTATGGGACTCCCAATCCCGTCCGGTTGTGATACCGGCTGGATTCGAAACAGGGTGTCTGTGGTGACGCCATCTAGCACTGAGATGCAGTGCCTTAGACCGCTGTGCCACTCGGGAGCCCCAGACTTGAGCCCCAGTTTATATTTAGGTGCAGGAGCTCCACAATACTTTTGAGATGATATTCTATAAGATGAGCAGGAGCTCAAGCACTAGAAAATGTGAGGTGTCGGTACTTTGCTCCGGTGAGCTCCTGCCCATGTCAAGCACTGCATATGCCTATTTATGCGTGGGAATACTTGTGAACAGATTTCCTAAATAAAGAAAAAGCACTGAGCTCATTTCCTGGTGATATTACAATCATGTCCAAGAACAAAAATGCTAATTTTGTAAGTATTACTTTATTTAACTTATTTTTTGCTCAGAAAACTTGGGGGGCCCCAAATTAAAATCACCAGCAGGCCAACTTCGGAAACCCTGTTTTAGACTCTACAAAGTCATGATTTAGCCTATATCACTTAAACCTTTTCCCTTAGGCATTCAACATGGACCTTACAGGCTACCACCTGACCTCAAAACGTACACAGTGCCAACACCTGCAAATGCAGGGCTTTCCCCATGATAATTAGTGCTAGCATAGAGCTCTATATTGCTTCATATATAGGCTACACAGGGCTCTACAGTGCGACCATTTTACTCGCATGTGCGCCTAAAAGACTCCCAGTGATTTGATAGATACTGTAAGATCAAGTCAAAGACTAACACATGTATGGTAAGATGATTACACTACAGAAAGAGAGGGGAAAAGTCACAGAAATGGCATGAAAAACAGGCGTACACTTGGTCCTTCTGATCGGTCTGATCTTATGGTTGTTGGTTATCTGCAATGACATCACCTATTTTGACACTTGGCCATCTCCCATGTTAAATAGCATAAACAAACAATAGGCTACGTGGAGCTTGTTGTGCTTACTACCATGACACACCGACATTGGGCCTGTCGGGATTACTCCTATGACACTAACACTACGTACACTTAAAAGATCACTATTCCAACAAAATCCCACGGAATGAGCCTCCGTATCACTTCTGGAATAGGTTTGCTAATCCAGCTGTTCCAAACGAGTTTGATTAGGTCAACAACTTGTAAGGCATTAGAGACAAAGGGATAGACCAAATAAGCCTAGTTCTGCACTCAAAAAAAATCGACAGAATGAAAATGTAGCACTAAAACTGACGAAGACAACATATCGGGCATAATTTCAAGATATGATTTACAGAAGTCCAGAGAGGACAGATTAACTTTTTATGGCTGCAGGGGCAGTATTGAGTAGTTTGGATGAAAAGGTGCCCATTGTAAACGGCCAGCTCCTCACTCGCAGTTGCTAATATATGCATAATATTATTAGTATTGGATAGAAAACACTGAAGTTTCTAAAACTGTTTGAATTATGTCTGTGAGTATAACAGAACTCATATGGCAGGCAAAAACCTGAGAAATTCCACTTCCTGTTTTTTTTCCTTCTGGGGGTGGCAGATCTTCAACCAAGCTCTCAATGAAATTACAGCGAGATATGGATGAGTTTTCACTTCCTACGCCTTCCACTAGATGTCAAAAGTCAATAGAACTTTGTCGAATGACAGGAAATGGTCACCACTGCCACGAGTTGACCATGCATTCACTATGCGCGTTCACAGGGGAAGCACCTGCGTTCCACCGCTCATTTGAAGTCATTCTAATTCTCCGGTTGGAACGTTATTCAAGATATATGTAAACAACATTCTAAAGATTGATTCAGTACATCGTTTGACATGTTTCTACTGACTGTCACGGAACTTTTGGACATTGTCACGTTATAGTGGACAAGCTTTGTGACTTTGGAATTGTTTACCAAACGCGCTAACCAAAGTAGCTACTTGGACATAAACAAAGGACATTTTCGAACAAATCCAGCATTTATTGTGGACCTGGCATTCCTAGGACTGCATTTTGATGAAGTTCATCAAAGGTAAGGAAACATTTATCATGTATTTTCTGGTTTCTGTCGACTCCAACATGGCGGCTAATTTGGCTTCTGTTTTGAGCGCAGTCTCAGATTATTGCATGGTTTGCTTTTTCCGTAAACTTTTTTTGAAATCTGACACAGCGGTTGCATTAAGGAGAGGTATATCTATAATTCCATGTGTATAACTTGTATTATCTATGATGAGTATTTCTGTTGAAACGATGTGGCTATGCAAAATCACTGTTGTTTTTGGAACTAGTGAATCTAAATAGCCAATGTAAACTCAGATTGTTTGATATAAATATTAACTTTATTAAACAAAACATGCATGTATTGTGTAACAGGAAGTCCTATGAGTGTCATCTGATGAAGATAAAATGAATCACTAACCTTGAATTATCTTTATTTCTGGTTTTTGTGAATGCTATATTTCACTGGAAATTGGCTATGCTTATTGTGGTTTGGTGGAGACCTAACATAATCGTTTGTAGTGCTTTCCCTGAAAAGCCTATTTGAAATCGGACACTTTGGTGGGATTAACAACGAGAATAGCTTTAAAATGATATAAAACACATGTATGTTTTAGGAATTGTAATTATGAGATTTCTGTGGTTTGAATTTGGCGCCCTCTATTTTCACTGGTAGTTGTCATATCGATCCCGTTACCGGGATTGCAGGCATAACAAGTTAATAAATAAAAAATATCACGACAGATGTGCTCTAAACAAAGTCTTAGATCTTTGTAGTCTTACTGCCTCTGATGCACTACGACATTGCTGTCAATCTATCGTTAACTTCTTGGTGACAAGGGGCAGTATTTTCACATCCGGATGAAATGCATGCCCAAATTCAACTGCCTGCTACTCATCCCCAGAAGATAAGATATGCATATTATTAGATTATTATTATTAGATTTGTATAGAAAACAATTCCATTATTTTACTTTTAGATGTGTGTGTATTGTTATGAATTGTTAGATATTACTGCAGTGTTGGAGCTAGGAACACCAGCATTTCACTACACCCGTATACTAACATCTGCTAAATATGTGTGTGTGACCAATACAATTATATTATATGTAGGGACTGAAAAAGCACGGTGCACAAATCATACCGGGTGTGGATTTTCCTTCGATTAGGCTTTTTAAATTCAATCAGTAAACAGTGGGCTGAACTAGTGTTGACGGCAAGCATAAGAACACCTGTGATATTGTTCTCCATAATACCCATCCTGCTACCTGGGACCATGACTAGATCCAAAGATACAGTAAATTGACACCAGAAGTTCTCCCTACCTGGGTTTCATTGGCGATGCGTGGAGGCACCTCGATACCAATCTTTGTTAGCTCCCGGTCCTTGTAGTGGCCGTACTGGTCGTATCCCATGTAGCCTCCACCTGTGGCGATGAGGAAAGGAAAGGGCCTGATGCGAGCCTGAAGGCCGAGAGAGGCTGCATTGAACCGCTGTCGCCCTGCACCAGGCATATAACACAAGGGTAATATTACGAACAGTTACAGTTCTTTCCATAACAGGTCTTGCATATTCAGTATTTTATTTGATTTATTTTACCTTTAACTAGACAAGTCAGTTAAGAACAAATTCTTATTTTCAATGACGGCCTAGGAACAGTGGGTTAAGTGCCTGTTCAGGGGCAGAACGACAGATTTGTACCTTGCCAGCTCGGGTTTGAACTTGCAACCTTCCGGTTACTAGCCCAACGCTCTAACCACCCTGCCGCCCCAGTCAGTACCAGTCAGAAGTTTGGTCACACCTACTCATTCAAGGGTTTTTCTTTATTTTTTAAAACTATTTTCTACATTGTAGAATAATAGTGAAGACATCAAAACTATGAACACATATGGAATCATGTAGTACCCCCCCCCCCCCAAAAAGTGTTAAATCAAAATAGAATTCATATTTTTTATTCTTCAGAAGTAGTCACCCTTTGCCTTGACAGCTTTGCACACTCATGGCATTCTCTCAACCAGCATCATGAGGTAGTCACCTGGAATGTATTTCAATTAACAGGTGTGCCTTCTTAAAAGTTAATTTGTGGAATTTCTTTCCTTAATGTGTTTTGATCCAATCAGTGTTGTTGTGACATGGTAGGGGTGGGTATACAGAAGATATCCCTATTTGGTAAAAGACAAAGTCCATATTATGGCAAGTACAGCTCAAATAAGCAAAGAGAAACAACAGTCCATCATTCCTTTAAGATATGGTCAGTCAATCCGGAACATTTCAAGAACTGCAGTCGCAAAAACCATCAGGCGCTATGATAAAACTGGCTCTCATGAGGGCCGCCACAGGACAGGAAGACCCAGAATTACCTCTGCTGCAGAGGATACGTTCATTAGAATTACCAGCCTCAGAAATTACAGCCCAAATAAATGTTTCAGAGTTCGAGTAACAGACACATCTCAACTGTTCAGTGGAGACTGCATGAAATCAGGCCTTCATGGTCAAATTGCTGCAAAGAAACCACTACTAAAAGGACACCAATAATAAGAAGAGACTTGCTTGGGCCAAGAAAAATGAGCAATGGACATTAGACCAGTGGAAATCTGTCCTTTGGTCTGATGAGGCCAAATGTGACATTTTTGGTTCCAACCGCCGTGTCTTTGTGAGATGCAGAGTAGGTGAACAGATGATCTCCGCATTTGTGGTTCCCACGTGAAGAATGGAGGTGGTGTGATTGTGCTTTGCTGGTGAAACTGTGTGCTTTATTTAGAATTCAAGGCACACTTAACCAGCATGGCTACCACAGCATTCTGCAGCGATATGCCATCCCATCTGAATGGGCCCTGAGTGGGACTATCATTTGTTTTTAAACAGGTCAGTGACCCAACACACATCCAGGCTGTGTGAGGGGTATTTGACCAAGAAGAAGAGTGATGAGTACTGCGTCAGATGACCTGACCTCCACAATCACCCAACCCAATTGAGATGGTTTGGGATGAATTCGACCGTAGAGTGAAGGAAAATAGGGCCCTATGATTTCCGTGATGCGGAAAATGCGGACGGAATATTAATGTAGTAACCTAAATGATTTCAAAATTGTAAAATTAGACGAGTATACCTAAAGCTGTTTTTGATTGGGTTGTGAATGCATGGGACCATTACTTCACATTACAACTTAGTGGTCACTTTGAGAAACATGTCAAAGAGGCCATTTGAGACAGCCAAGTTGTCTCATTCATTATATATATATATATATATATATATATATAAGACTTTATTATTTTATTTTTAAAAATGTAAATTCGACCTTAAACCCTAAATTCAGAGCAGAGCAATACCCAAAGGACTATGAGTCAGGCGATAAGCTGTTCTGCAAATTCTGTAAACATACTATTGATTTGACCAGTAAAAATGTGTCATGACCACTTAAAGTCTAAAGCCCATGTGAAGAACAAGGAAAAGCACAGTTAGCCAGAGCATGCCTCTTCAAATGACCATTACTAGTGCAAGTGCATCAGCAGATTCAAGACAATAATTTATTCAGGACTTTGTGGCTGTGTGCGCCAAGTCTGACATCCCCTTAGAAAAGCTAAGAAAGCTACAGCAGTTTCTAGTGAAGCATTGCAAACAGGGAGGAGCGTTGCCCGAAAATGAGAGCAGCCTCCATCAAACTCACCTGCCCCGTGTGTTTGACCAACATGACTGCCGTTCTACAGAAGAAGTTTGCGGTGGTTGTTGACGAGACAACAGAGGCAAGTGATTCTAAAAAAATCGTCATTGGTGAGTTACCAGCCTATTTATACATCGTTGCAATAGCCTACATTTACATTCTGCAATGTGAACTGTCCGCATGCAAAACGAGATATCGTGGTGAAATATAGCGATGCATAATGTCAGCAGCTATCTGCCTCTCCATCTAGCCAATTATCGCTGTATAGTGTTTACACTTGAAATGTAAATAACTTATTCACAATATTATTTTAGGTTAAAACATAATTAAAGTTATTCCTTATCTTTCATTGCCGGTGTAGAAAAACAGTACTTTCCGGTGGATGTCATTTTCATGGACCGATGCAACTACTCAACTTTTCCCAAGCTATACTAGCCTCCCTCCACAGCAACGATCTGAACCTGAATGATGCCTGGGCTTTGGTCATAGATGATGCCTCCTACTGCCTCAAGGCATTCAGAACCTCCTTGTAAGGAGTGATGCCCAACAGTACCCATGTAACCGGTCTCTGCCATGTCATCAATCTGGTGGGTGAGACCTGGCAACACTACAAATACTTCTCTGAAGTTGTGACATGGAAAGTTGTGACATGGAAAGAGAAGATGGGTGAGCTTCCTCATTATGAAGGAGTTTGTGCAGGCCAAGGCTCCTCCTGAAGCAGTGAGCTCCAGATGGAATAGCTGGTTTGAGGCAGTGAAGTACCATGCAGAGCATGTTCATCTGTACAGAGAGTTTTTGTTGGCAGAAAAGTTATCATCCTAGGCAGGCACAAACATCCTCAGCCAGCTGGAAACAGAGGAGAAGGTTGCTGCATTTTTACCTAGATTCTTGCATGACTTTAAAAAAATGTATAATGAAACACTTAGTAGAACGCTGTATTAAAGCACTTGACTTGATTTAAAAAATAGTGCACTGTTAGGTTGCATCATCTTATTCAATTGTTGACGTTTAATTCATTCATGTTAATAGACATTCTTTCTGATGATAAAATTAGTGTAAATCGTAAAACACAGAATTCAGACATTTTTTAAACAAAAAAAAAACAGAATTTGGAAAGACTAAAACTGATTTCAAAGGGCCATGGGAAAAGCAGCCAACATGTGCTCAGCATATGTGGGAACGCCTTCAAGACTGTTGGAAAAGCATAGAGAATGCCAAGAGTGTGCAAAGTTGTCATCAAGGCAAAGGGTGGCTACTATGAAAAATCTAAAATATTTTGATTTGTTTAACACTTTTTTTGGTTACCACATGATTCCATGTGTTATTTCATATTTTTTATGTCTTCACTATTATTCTACAATGCAGAAAACAGTACAAATAAAGAAAATCCCTTGAATGAGTAGTCAAACTTTTGACTGGTACTGTATATATATTTTTTTTATCATAATTCCTATTGTAGCTAAATGTGCACGTCATGTTATTGTAAATAAACCATAGAACCGGGTAGACTAATTACTGAGTTGAGACAATGGCCTAGGCTACTCGCTGGATAGTGTGATAGAGTTGACTCACAAATTATGCAATTATTTGTGTCTGAAAGTTTTTACTGATAATGTACTGGCCAGAATGAGAGAAGCTCTAATATGAACAATGAATAAACCAGTGTTTGGCAATCCCACAGCCCAGGGTGGTTGCGCCAAATGTAGAATAATATCTAGGCCTAACAAGTTATGTCTCGATTTTTTTTGCATCAATGCACACTGAAACCATTGTGGTGTAATCAGAGGTGTAGCAGAGGGTAAATGTTTACCAACCTTTTTTTATTTTGCACAAGCATTTACACACATTTGTTACCCACTACATTACTGCGTGTAATCCTTTAGCGCACAACTTAAGACTCAAATGTCTTGTAAAATACAAAAACTATATGGCTTTGTCAAAATAATACTATAGCAACTGATTGATACACCTACTAAGGCCATTGGAATGTTCAGTAAGTTGGTACTACAATTTTCACCTCAGTTTCTGAATTTGCTACACTGGTGTCAGAGGAGAGATGGCGCCCCTGTGACGCCATTGGAGTAATGCACTTGTAAGGGTCTTTAAGGTGTTTTAAAGAGAGTTTAAGTGATACAGGATAGCAGTAATGTCACCTTACTTTTGGTTAACACACTACTTACTACCACTGAGCATGTTCATCTTATTAGCACAGAGACCACTGGGAATGTAGTCAAAGAGTGTTTGACAGCCCCAGTTACAACCATGTTGGTTGTAAAAGATTGGGTCTTGTCTGGGACTGTTGTGTGAGGATGTCAGTGTGAAACTCACCACTGGATAATGAACGCCATGGCCCTGGATGAAACTGTCCAGCTCCTTGTGCTCTGAAGCGGAGCCAGCCACTGCAGGCAGACAGAAGAAGCACATACTCTAGTTATACATTTCAATAACTATCCCAATACCACATTAAGAGATCGGAGCTACAATATACAGTACCGGTCAAAAGTTTAGACACCTACTCAAAGGTTTTTCTTTATTTTTACTATTTTCTACATTGTAGAATAATAGTGAAGACATCAAAACTACGGAATAACACATATGGAATCATGTAGTAACGAAAAAAAGAGAAAAAAAAGTGTTCAACAAATGAAAATATTTTAGATTATTCAAAGCCTTGACAGCTTTGCACTCTTTGGCATTCCCTCAACCAGCTTCACGAGGAATTCTTTTCCAACAGTCTTGAAGGAGTTCCCACATGCTGAGCACGTGTTGGCAGCTTTTTGTTCATTCTGCAGTCCAACACAACCCAAACCATCTCAATTGGGTTGAGGTCAGATGATTGTGGAGGCCAGGTCATCTGATGCAGCACTCCATCACTCTCCTTGGTCAAATAACCCTTACACAGTCTGGAGGAGTGTTGAGTCATTGTCCTGTTGAAAAACAAACGATAGTCTCACTAAGCGCAAACCAGATGGGATGGCGTATCACTACAGAATGCTGTGGTAGCCATGCTGGTTATAAGTGTGCAATGAATTCTAACTAAATCACACAGTGTCACCAGCAAAGCACCACCACACCTCCTCCTCCATGCTTCACGGTGGGAACCACACATGCAGAGATTATCCGTTCACATGCTCTGCGTCTCACAAAGACACAGTGGTTGGAAACAAAAATCTCAAATTTGGACTCATCAGACCAAAGGACAATTTCCACTGGTTGAATGTCCATTGCTCATGTTTCTTGGCCCAAGCAAGTCTCTTCTTATTGGTGTCCTTTAGTAGTGGTTTCTTTGCAGCAATTTGACCATGAAGGCATGATTTCACGCAGTCTCCTTGGAACAGTTGATGTTGAGATTGGAGCTGCACAATATATCGGAGAATATATTGGAATCAGACGATATTTGCTAAAAATGACAACATCGGCCCGATGTCTAGTTTAACGGCAATGTGCAAAACCGATGTCAAAGCTGACGTACCTACATTATATACAGTGGGGAGAACAAGTATTTGATATACTGCCAATTTTGCAGGTTTTCGTACTTACAAAGCATGTAGAGGTCTGTAATTTTTATCATAGGTACTAGAGGTCGACCGATTATGATTTTTCAGCGCTGATACCGATACCGATTATTGGAGGACCAAAAAAGCCGATACCTATTAAATCGGGCCATTTTTTAAAATTTGTAATAATGACAATTACAACAATACTGAATGAACACTTATTTTAACTTAATATAATATATCAATAAAATCAATTTAGCCTCAAGTAAATAATGAAACATGTTCAATTTCATTTAAATAATGCAAAAACAAAGTGTTGGAGAAGAAAGTAAAAGCACAATATGTGCTATGTAAGAAAGCTAACGTTTCAGTGCCTTGCTCAGAACATGAGAACATATGAAAGCTGGTGGTTCCTTTTAACATGAGTCTTCAATATTCCCAGGTAAGAAGTTTTAGGTTGTAGTTATTATAGGAATTATAGGATTATTTCCCTCTATACCATTTGTATTTTATTAACCTTTGACTATTAGATGTTCTTATAGACACTTTAGTATTGCCAGTGTAACAGTATAGCTTCCGTCCCTCTCCTCACTCCTCCCTGGGCTCGAACCAGGAACATCGATAACAGCCACCCTCGAAGCAGCGTTACCCATGCAGAGCAAGGGGAACAACTACTCCAAGTCTCAGAGCGAGTGACGTTTGAAACGCTATTAGCGCGCACCCCTGCTGTTTGAATGAATGCTTACGAGCCTGCTGGTGCCTACCATCGCTCAGTCAGACTGCTCTATCAAATCATAGACTTAATTATAACATAATAACACACAGAAATACGAGCCTTAGGTCATTAATATGGTCCAGTCCGGAAACTATCATTTCGAAAACAAAACGTTTACTCTTTCAGTGAAATACGGAACCGTTCTGTATTTTATCTAATGTATGGCATCCCTAAGTCTAAATATTGCTGTTACATTGTACAACCTTCAATATTATGTTATAATTACATAAAATTCGGGCAAATTAGTTTGCAATGAGCCAGGCAGCCCAAACTGTTGCATATACCCTGACTCTGCGTGCAATGAATGTAAGAGAAGTGACACAATTTCACCTGGTTAATATTGCCTGCTAACCTGGATTTCTTTTAGCTAAATATGCAGGTTTAAAAATATATACTCCTGTGTATTGATTTTAAGAAAGGCATTGATGTTTATGGTTAGGTACACGTTGGAGCAACGACAGTCCTTTTCTGCAAATGCGCACCGCATCGATTATATGCAACGCAGGACACGCTAGATAAACTAGTAATATCATCAACCATGTGTAGTTATAACTAATGATTATGATTGATTCATTGTTTTTATAAGATAAGTTTAATGCTAGCTAGCAATCTAACTTGGCTTCTTACTGCATTCGCGTAACAGGCAGGCTCCTCATGAGGTAGGTGGTTAGTGCATTGGACTAGTTAACCGTAAGGTTGCAAGATTGAATCCCCGAGCTGACAAGGTAAAAATCTGTCGTTCTGCCCCTGAACAAGGCAGTTAACCTCTTGCTCCTACCTGACACGCAGGCGTCCCATCTAGACATCTGGAAATGCAAATGCACTACGCTAAATGCTAATGGCACTCGTTAAAACTCAAACGTTAATTAAAATACACATGCAGGGTATTGAATTAAAGCTACACTCGTTGTGAATCGAGGCAACAAGTCAGATTTTTAAAATGCTTTTCGGCGAAAGCATGAGAAGCTATTATCTGATAGCATGTAACACCCCAAAAGACCCGCAGGGGACGTAAACAAAAAAATTAGCATAGTCGGCGCTACACAAAACGCACAAATAAAATATAAAACATTCATTACCTTTGACCATCTGCTTTGTTGGCACTCCTAGATGTCCCATAAACACTATTGGGTCTTTTTTTCGATTAAATCGGTCCATATATAGCCGAGATATCGATCTATGAAGACTGTGTGATCAACGAAAAAAATAGCGTTTTATAACGTAACGTCATTTTTTTAAATTAAAAAAGTCGACGATAAACTTTCACAAAACACTTCGAAATACTTTTGCAATGCAACTTTAGGTATTCAATCGGTTGAAGTGGCGCATGGATATATTTTTCCACTTTCAGTGATCAGATTTTCTTGCACTTTTCGATGAAACGCACGTTCTGTTATAGTCACAGCCGTGATTTAACCAGTTTTTTAAACGTCTGAGCGTTTTCTATCCACACATACTAATCATATGCATATACTATATTCCTGGCATGAGTAGCAGGGTGCTGAAATGTTGCGCGATTTTTAACAGAATGTTCAAAAAGTAGGGGGTAGGAGAAACAGGTTAACCCACCGTTCGTTCATTGAAAATAAGAATGTGTTCTTAACTGAGTTGCTTCAAAGTGTTTCCTTTCAAATGGTATCAAGAATATGCATATCCTTGCATCAGGTCCTGAGCTACAGGCAGTTAGAGTTGGGTATGTCATTTTAGGTGAACATTTAAAAAAGGGGGCGGATCCCATTTAGAACAATGACGGTCTACATCGAAGCAGGATGTCTAAGTATGGGTGGTCCCGGGAATCAAATCGAATACCCTGGCGTTACAAACACCATACTCTCCCACCAGTTCAAATTTTTGCGCCAAAAGTACTTTCATATTTTTCCTGCCAGCATGTTCGCCAAACTACTAAACTGTTAGTGGCACTGTCACAATGCAGAATCATGACATAGTAGGTGGGGTTGTAAACAACACAAATATTACTGACTAGTAGTAACGTTAAATATAAAATGTTATTGACACGAGTGACAAGACATTGGCATCATAAGAGCTAAGTAGCTAATGCTAGCCGCAAGAACTTTAGCAAACCGGTGTTCATTTTCTCCCATCAACACAATTATATTATTACTCTTCCAATGGTGTGTAGCCACCATGCATTGGAATAGCAACATAATTCTGACAAATAAACGTTCACAAGCAAATTACAACATTACCTGCTAATTTTCCTCGCTGTCAGTGGCAGCTGATTACAGCACAACTTTCCGAAGGACGCTGCCATCTTGTGAGTGTGTAGAACGATCGTTTAAACAACCAATCAGAACTCGATATTGAGGAAAGCTTCTTCGTCTTCGCAAGACGAATATTAATCCTAGCTGGAGGTCTTTGTCGCCACCTAAAGGATTGTGATACTATAACACTGTGTCTGATTGTGCCAAAGAGTATGGCAAAGATTTGTATAACTAACCCAAGATAGACCACAGACTGTTGTTTCCTATGGAAACTAATTAATCATAGCGGGCAGAACGAGCAAGAAGGTGGGCAGAGCCAAGCACGAGCTAGCATGTATTGGCATATTTCCGTTAGGGAACGCATACTCTGTGAGGTGCGCGTGTGCCATTTCTTAATTCGCCCTTGCATTCCTTCTGAACAACGAATTTTTTTTCAAACTTTGACAAAGGGTAAAGTCTACAAAACTTAGTCCACTCTACTCATAACGTATTTTAGTTTTCGAAACAGAAAACTGTATTTAGATCAAATGTTTAATCGATGGGGAAAATTTGCAGAATGAGGGGCAAAATCCATCTTGCTCTATCTCACTACACATCCGATTAACATCCGGTCACATCCGGATAAATATCTTGTCTCATTGTTCTAAATTTGAGTGTGGGTTGTGGCGAGATTTACAATTGAAATACCGCGAGAGTTTGGACTTCCCGGAGTATTATGTTGCTATGACGATAGCTTCCAAAAGTTAGGACCTTTGGCGATGGTAGAAAATATGCTTTTATTTATAAACTGTATATTGGTTTGCTCATTCATCTGTGATGACAGTTAGTATTCATAAGGATACGTCATAACGATGCAAGCTAAGGTTAAATTTATGCTTATTTATAAAACCCTCTTAGGCCTCACTCCCCCTTATCTGAGATACCTGCTGCAGCCCTCATTCTCCACAAACAACACCCGTTCGAACTGAGTCACATTCTGTTAAAGGTCCCCAAAGCACACACATCCCTGGGTCGCTCGTCTTTTCAGTTCGATGCAGCTAGCGGCTGCAAAAAAGAAAACACTCAAACTGTTGTCTCCATCTCTTCATTCAAAGACTCAATCATGGACACTCTTACTGACAGTTGTGGCTGCTTCGCGTGATGTATTGTTATCTCTTCCTTCTTGCACCTTTGAGCTGTTTGTGCCCAATCATGTTTGTACTATGTTGTGTTTTCATGTGTTGCTGCCATGCTATGTTCTTAGGTGTCTCTTCGTGTAGTATTGTGGTGTCTCTCTTGTCGTGATGTGTGTTTTGCCCTATATTTTATTTTTAATCCCAGCCCCTGTAGGAGGCATTTTGCCTTCTGATAGGCCGTCATTGTTAATAAGAATTAGTTAATGGACTTGCCTAGTTAAATAAAAAGAAATAAAAGGATGTCGCCGTGGAATGCCAATTAGCTAACATCACTGTCCTCGGGAAGCACCATAGCGTTGGTGTTGTACTTGTACGGAGGTGCTTACCAACTTTAAGTGCGTCAACATGGCAGATGTATTCACAGTTTGGCCAATGTTTTCTCTGCCATGATTTTATTTCACGTAGTATAGAAACAATAAGTTATTTAGATCTGTGATTACCAAACCTTTATTCTCGGCCCCACTTCCAGCATTGGTGAATATTCCGATTTGGTCAAGAAGCGCGAACACGCAAATATATACTGAACATAAAAATAAACGTAAAGTGTTGGTCCCATGTTTCATGAGCTGAAATAAAAGATCGGGGTGCGCAGCTTTTGTGGAGCCATAGGTAACAATGCTTCGAGTGTGGCTGTTGTCGATGTGTACAGAGGGTCCCTGGTTCGAGCCCTGGTAGGGGAGAGGAGAGGGACGGAAGCTATACTGTTACACCTACATGGTCTGTTTCACTTCCAGATTTCTCAAAAGGAAAGATGGTTATTTCAGCCAAACAAATAGATCAGTTTACATATCCAACTAATTAATAAATTACACAAATACACTATTTTATTCGTAAAATATTACAATTAAAATGATTGACAATACGAATCTTTAGTGTTGGTCTGTGAGATGCATGTCTACGGTAAGTGCCCATCACTTAACATAGGATGAAATAAAGGAATTAAAAAATAAATAAAAAGCAATATAAAGTTTTATTTTCAGACATGGGGGTTCCCAAAATGTGTCACGTTTTCCACTACACACCAGTGTATACTAAATAATCCTGTTGTCAAATTAAAAGAAAAAAGATTTCACATCACTCACGTCACATTTTTCTACCATTCCATCTCTGGCCTCAAGAGCAGAGGTCAGAGTGAGGAAGAGAAGGGGCACTAGAACACTTCACAGGGTCTGGCTCTTTGGGAGTAAATATGTGCAGACTTTTGCCACACTAGCAAATAGGTCCAGGGCAGTGGAGGAGTATATAAACAAAGATTGCAATCCGCATGAAGGCTCTCTTAGAAAGTAACTATACACATACAAAAAAATACAAGAGAAAATGACAAAAAAAAAAAAAAAAAACACCTCCAGAATTTTTTTTCATAATGGCAGAACACTGTAACTACTGTATGTAGTTATGGACAAGTTTGAACAGTGGAATACTTGGGTGTTAAATGCAAACTCCATTAAATCAGTCAGGTAATGACACTAGAAAAATTGTTCTGAACAATTCATGAAAGGATTATGTCAATGTGTGCTGATGCTGAGCTGAATGTTTCCACTTGATTCCGAACAAAGACCTGATATGTAATGATGATTGACCCCAGATAGACAAAGTATTCACTTCAAATGAGTGTTCCACAATAAATGGTCATGATTTAAAAATAATGCATGATGAGAATTATGGTAATGAATTGAACACTACAACTATTTCATTGCTGGTTCCTAGATAAGGATTTTGTTAAAGCAGAAACTTATCTCCACAGTCATTATTCAATGTAAAAATGAGATTGCAATAAGGACAGGCTGTTTGGTATGACAATGCTAGAAGTTTAGAAACAGATCGGGCAACCAAGCTAGGTCTTCCAATCTAAGGCATCAGAGTTCTTAATGGACCTATTTACAGGCCTGATTTAACTTTTACATGAAAGATTGCTGCACACTCACAAAGAGAAGATGGGTAAATGCTGTTGTAAGACAGACCAGTTAGTGGATCCATATTTTGCTCCATATCATGTGGCATGGACTGATGTGGATTTTATGGATCACATGTAAAAAAAAAAAAATTAAAAAGTTTTTAAATAACAAAACAAAAAAATCCATTCTGAACTTTAACATCTATAATATACATTTTGCAATATAATATACTAGGTAGGCGGTTTAGCAGCATTAGGAATTAGGACAATATCTACAGGCACGCAGCCCACACTCACTTATCCAAGCACAGGACCACTCAGTGCACATTACTTGTAATCCTTAAACACATTCTTATCCATTGGAAAATGGTTAGAGCCAGGAGTTTTTCCTGACCATGTGACCACCTGAAAGATTCTGTGGGAAGATCTCAATTGAAAACGCCTCACATTGTCTACTTCTTAAAACCCATTGGAGGTCAGAGGGAAGGGACCTCTGGCTCTCTCATCCAATGGGTTTTGAAAAGGAGAGAGGACACAAGGAGTATGCAATTGAGATAACTAGGGCCCAGAGTTTTTCCAGGACACATGTTCAGGAAAAATCCTGTCCCTAGAAATGTTCAGCAGCTATTAGAAGATGAGGCCATATCACAGCCAGACAATTGAATAACCCTAACCTGTGACCATCCAGCATTAGAATACTGGGAGACAGACATGGTCAATGGTGTCAAGAGTCCCTATGCGGAGGAGTTTGAAGTCTGACAGTTTAAACAAAAAAGGGGCTGCCTACAAAAAAATCTAAACACAAAGATGTTACATATTTCATATGTCCAAAGAAAAATGATGCACCAAAAAGGGAAATCAATCCACAGAAAGAAACCGCAAAAAAAAAAAAATCCAGTTTGTGATCAAAGATTAGGTCCATTTCTACCAAATGACCATTTCCATAGGTACTGAGTCCTTTACAGTAAGCCAAGGGACTTAAACCTTGAGGCCTTTCAACCCAAAATGGCCTCGTAGTACGACTGTGTAGCTAGGTCAGGGCCACATCAGGATTTCGAAATTCAATGGAGGGCTGCACAGATTTTTTGGGGACGGACGGGTTTGTTAAAATCAATTTGCGGCCCAGAAAAAATATATAGGCCCATTATAATTTCTACATACCATCTAGATTTAAATGACCAAGAGTGGCCTTGAGTATTTTATCTAACCCAAAATAATAATTTTTACTTTAAACTTGTATTTCTCAAACATCCCGTGGGCCAGATTGTATGGGCTCATAGTTTGTCCTGTCCTGATCTAGGTCCTCAACACTGAAGTAGAGATAATATACCATCTATGGGAAAATGACATTTTCACATATGTATCAAATTTTGTTCGCACATCAGATGATGGACCGGATGATGTACATCAAGTGAAAAAGACTGTTAATCATGGACTTTTCCTTTTCTTTACAAATACTGCAAAATATATGTATGGTTTCACTATGATTCAGGATGGGAACTCCTCATCATCTAGATCCCAGTCGGGTTATCAGGGAGATGTACTGAACTGATGCCCCCACATGTAGCATCTTTCCCAACAATGCATGAGGAGATAGAGAGACATGGGGCACCAATCCAGTTGGTCAGTTACCTCCATTCCGAAGGCCAGGCTAGCAGTGAGGCTGTCATCAGGGGAGTAAAGCTGCACATATACCGTTGACTCTGTCAGAAACGGTTGTGTCCTCACAAGGTCCCGTTCAAAACAACAATTTAATGAATGAGTTGATGAGAAATCTGAATGAGGTAAGAGGGAAAGTGCTCAGGTATGGGTTGTCAAACTTGTCTTCCATGTGTTCACATGCGAAAGTTCCATGTGTGTGTACGAACGCACACATCCAAGTATGAGCACCCACAATTCTGTTATCACAGGTTCAATTATAGTTCCTAAGAACAAAGTAGTAATTGTTCAACCACTATTCATTATATATCATACCTCTCTTTGCTGGATTGAGTTTAAATTTCCATAAAAGGCACACATTAAGTCAATTTTTTCTAGCACTTCAAAGTCTGCCAGTTCTGAAACAAATCATCTGAATGGGCATTTCAGGGGCCCCGAAGTAGAAAAACCTAACACGATCATAGAAATCTCTTAACATGATCTAATTATTAAAATCCAGTTTCATAAGCCCAATCAATTTACAAAACAAGCTGTCCAAAAACTGAGAATGATGAACCATATGCAATGCATGTGTGTAGCATGTCACAAATGATAACTTGTTCACTCTATAATATGCTACTTTGACCCGATGGGCTTGTGTCAAAAGTAGAGCACTATGATGAATAGGGTACCATTTGTGAGAGTTTGTATGTGGATGTGAAATAGGGGGTATTGTGGGACTGCTCAGTCCTCCAGGCCTTGGCGGGTGAAGAAGTCTTCCAGCTCGCTCAGCCTCTCGATGAGCATGACATCCAGGTCGGCATCGTCAGGCCTCCCCCGCCGACCACGCCCCCTGGAGCCCTTTACGCGCAGGGGAGCCATGTTGGCCCGGACTTTGCGTTTGCGCGGCAATGTGAAGTCGGGGAAGTCCAGTACACGCTTCCTCTTCTGGTGGCCAATGCAGACCAGAGATCCGTTCTTCTCCTTGGGCTCCTCGAAGATGGTCTCCAGGCTCCTGGTATGGGAAAACAATATGATCAACCATATACTAAACCATATGATCAACCATATACTAAACCATATGATCAACCATATACTAAACCATATGATCAACCATATACTAAACCATATGATCAACCATATACTAAACCATATGATCAACCATATACTAAACCATATGATCAACCATATACTAAACCATATGATCAACCATATACTAAACCATATGATCAACCATATACTAAACCATATGATCAACCATATACTAAACCATATGATCAACCATATACTAAACCATATGATCAACCATATACTAAACAATATGATCAACCATATACTAAACCATATGATCAACCATATACTAAACAATATGATCAACCATATACTAAACAATATGATCAACCATATACTAAACAATATGATCAACCATATACTAAACCATATGATCAACCATATACTAAACAATATGATCAACCATATACTAAACCATATGATCAACCATATACTAAACCATATGATCAACCATATACTAAACCATATGATCAACCATATACTAAACAATATGATCAACCATATACTAAACAATATGATCAACCATATACTAAACCATATGATCAACCATATACTAAACAATATGATCAACCATATACTAAACCATATGATCAACCATATACTAAACAATATGATCAACCATATACTAAACAATATGATCAACCATATACTAAACAATATGATCAACCATATACTAAACAATATGATCAACCATATACTAAACAATATGATCAACCATATACTAAACCATATGATCAACCATATACTAAACAATATGATCAACCATATACTAAACCATATGATCAACCATATACTAAACAATATGATCAACCATATACTAGTGCTGAGTGAATAGTGCTTTTTTGAGGTCGGTTCAGTTTCGATTATTAAAAAATAAATTACTGTTTTCGATTCCTGTTATTTAAAATAAAATAAAAACATTAAATGCACTATGCATGTGTGTCGAATGCTTTAACACAGAATAAAACAATTAATAAAAGTCCCATGATGGTAGTGACTGCCCATTACTACTCATCACTTAAATCAGAATATATTGACATTACTTTAAAAAAATATTTCAGTTTGTTTGAGTTATTATTTCATTATAAGTCATCTCTATAGAGCTGCTGTCTATGCTGTCTGACAAAATCACTATTTTAGAAGTTCTTCAAAGTAAATAAGGCATTCTGGTATGACTGCTGAATACCAACTATCAATCACTAAGATCATGTATTTTCAGGTAGAGATACCTCGCAACTCCTCCCTCATGATGACAAATTTTTCTGTCTCTTTTACATAACATGCGTAAAAGCTACACAGACCGAACAAGTAGGCGCATAATGGATTATGGTCATTGTAGTTAAATACCATGTTTTCTGCGCTAAACTACAAGCTCACAAAAAAAAAAGACCGAAATGGAATTCAAATAACAACCAACATTAGTCAATAAGTTGTTTAAAAAATGTCAATAACAGAAATGTCAGTTAACTGCTGAGCAATACCATACACTAAACAAAATGATAAACCATATGATGAACAATATTAAAGCGGAAATGACTGAGATTAAGATTTTTCACGTTAAAATGTATACCAAACAAAAACCATTGAAATCAAAGTTTAATAAACCATACAACTATGTACAAGGACTACTTTTAACAATTTCCCCAGAAAATGTTAACGAAAACACATGTACAGGAAGAACTGTGCAGATACAAAGTTTGTTTAACAGAATAAAACTCAGGGAAATGTTACAGTAACTGTTACCAAACTTTGTATCTGCACAGTTTTTACAGTTAATGTTTTTTTATTTACTGTATACATTTTTCAAAGTAGTCATTGTGCATAGAGGTGTATGGTTTGTTAAACTTTGAAATCAATGGTTTTTGTTTGGCATACATTTTAAAGTGAAACATCTGAGCCTCAGCGTAATTCTGTTAACTTGGAATTGCCTATGCCTATTTTAATAGCCTATTGACTAACAACAAGCGGTTTCAATATACTGTCAATTGTCATGTTCTCCAACTTGAGGTACAGTTTGAATAATAAAAATGATGGCTGACCTGTTGGGAGTGGGTGATTTGTAATTCTTGTTGGTATAAATCTCCTCCAAGCTGAACTCCTTCTTCTTCAGCCTGATGGGATGTACGCAAAAAAACATGTAAAACACAGTTGGCACTCTGTGTGATCACATGAGCCGTGGTATTTCAATAATCCAATTGTTTTGTTAGTTACTGAGTTTTTAAACTTACCTCTTTGGTTTGGGCAGGCCCATGGGAGTGAGGTTGTTGTCTGGTTTGGGAACAGTCTTCCGAATGCGGATCTGGGATACCCTCTTGGAGCGCTGGCATGGCTGGGTTCCCACACTCGCATCATACAGACCACCCTACAGAACAAAATAAAGAAAAAGTGAGCAAGATCACAGAACCAGAAAATAATTGTATTTTAATAATATAGCAAAGAAGAGGTACAACTAGCTGGATTGCAAGAGTTTGTGTTCAGACAATGGAAGAGGTGCTTCCTTGAAAAATCAATGATGCTCACAGGGAATAAAATACAAAAGTCACTCTGTGGATCAAATGAGCAACCTCAGTCAACACCAAAATGGTGTTCCCACTGTCACAACATTCATCAGCCCCCTTAGGTCCAGGACTAGACTGCAGAGACTGCAACTAAGAATTAGATAAATTGCTCAAATCTGGGTGGAACGTTTGTTGTGCATGATCCCTATTAATTGTAAGGATTGTACAGAATCAGAGCCACAGTTTTGGTAACTGCCAAAATAAAGGAAACACTTGAGTAAATGGATACAAAGTATATTGAAAGCAGGTGCTTCCACACAAGTGTGGTTCCTGAGTTAAGTAATCAACAACAAATTCTGTGCGGGCCATTATTTTGGCCCCCATAGGTTGACAATGCCCCCATCCACAGGGCACGAGTGGTCATTGAATGGTTTGATGAGAATGAAAACGATGATAACCATATGCCATGGCTGTCTCAGTCAGCAGATTTCAACCCAAATTAACACTTAAGGGAGATTCTGGAGTGGCGCCTGAGACTGTTTTACGCCACCATCAACAAAACACCAAATTCTGGAAATTCTTGTGGAAGAATGGTGTCTAGGGATGTGCATCTCTTCTTTCATATGCATCTAGATACATGGGCTCCAATAGCAAACATTTTCATTTGGAACAATTGTGTGATTTGGTTTGATTAGGGGAATGAATTTATGTGATTTGGATCAATTTGATACAATTACATGAATTTTTTTGCATAAACACATTCATTTTCCATTTATATCTGCTGTTGATGGGAGCTCAGGAGCTGGGCCTCTGAGCTGGATCTGTCTGAGCTTTGGATTTCTTCTCTAAGCTGAGTGGCCCTCAGTGTGTGTGTGTTCCTCAATGTCAATGGTGTGTGTATGTAGGTACCTGAGCTGAACCATAGGGCAGCTCAGGTACCTATGCTTTTTGTCCCCCTACTTTTTAAAAATCTGAAAACCACCAATTTGTCATTTTTGCAGATAAAATGTTGAGTTGACACAATGACAATACTAATCTTAGTAAATTAGAATGGCATTTAGCCAATTAGTATACTGCAGCTTTGGATTTGAACCAGTCTCAATAGAAAATGGTTTAGACCGATTGGAATTTTAAGGAGAGTTTCTTTCACTCCAACCAATTAATGTGACCATGCACAGCTCCAAAAAAGTATTGCTGTCATTTATGAAATTACCCTGTTCATGTAACAATGACCGTTTAAAGCAAAAACTACCAAAAATATTTATTATAGGGAACCTAAACAACTAAATAAAATCTGAATGATTGAAAACTCCAATCAGCTGTTGGATGAGAGTTGCATCCACTCCGGTAGGCTACACAACCCCGGTAAAACACAATTGGTAACATTTAGTTGAGACAATTACATTAATTGTTCTATATACAGTGGGGCAAAAAAGTATTTAGTCAGCCACCAATTGTGCAAGTTCTCCCACTTAAAAAGATGAGAGGCCTGTAATTTTCATCATAGGTACACTTCAACTATGACAGACAAAATGAGAGAAAAAAATTCCAGAAAATCACATTGTAGGATTTTTAATGAATTTATTTGCAAATTATGGTGGAAAATAAGTATTTGGTCACCTACAAACAAGCAAGATTTCTGGCTCTCACAGACCTGGAACTTCTTCTTTAAGAGGCTCCTCTGTCCTCCACTCGTTACCTGTATTAATGGCACCGGTTTGAACTTGTTATCAGTATAAAAGACACCTGTCCACAACCTCAAACAGTCACGCTCCAAACTCCACTATGGCCAAGACCAAAGAGCTGTCAAAGGACACCAGAAACAAAATTGTAGACCTGCACCAGGCTGGGAAGACTGAATCTGCAATAGGTAAGCAGCTTGGTTTGAAGAAATCAACAGTGGGAGCAATTATTAGGAAATGGAAGACATACAAGACCACAGATAATCTCCCTCGATCTTAGGCTCCACGCAAGATCTCACCCCGTGGGGTCAAAATGATCACAAGAACGGTGAGCAAAAATCCCAGAACCACACAGGGGGACCTAGTGAATGACCTGCAGAGAGCTGGGACCAAAGTAACAAAGCCTACCATCAGTAAAACACTACGCCGCCAGGGACTCAAATCCTGCAGTGCCAGACGTGTCCCCCTGCTTAAGCCAGTACATCTCCAGGCCCGTCTGAAGTTTGCTAGAGAGCATTTGGATGATCCCGAAGAAGAAGGGCCATGTATCGTGAGATTGAGTGAACACCTCCTTCCATCAGCAAGGGCATTGAAGATGAAACGTGGCTGGGTCTTTCAGCATGACAATGATCCCAAACACACCGCCCGGGCAACGAAGGAGTGGCTTCGTAAGAAGCATTTCAAGGTCCTGGAGTGTCCTAGCCAGTCTCCAGATCTCAACCCCATAGAAAATCTTTGGAGGGAGTTGAAAGTCCGTGTTGTCCAGCAACAGCCCCAAAACATCACTGCTCTAGAGGAGATCTGCACGGAGGAATGGGCCAAAATACCAGCAACAGTGTGTGAAAACCTTGTGAAGACTTACAGAAAACGTTTGACCTCTGTCATTGCCAACAAAGGGTATATAACAAAGTATTGAGATAAACTTTTGTTATTGACCAAATACTTATTTTCCACCATAATTTGCAAATAAATTCATTAAAAATCCTACAATGTGTTTTTCTGGATTTTTTCTCTCTCATTTTGTCTGTCATAGTTGAAGTGTACCTATGATGAAAATTACAGGCCTCATCTTTTTAAGTGGGAGAACTTGCACAATTGGTGGCTGACTAAATACTTTTTTGCCCCTCTGTAACTAGGCAAGTCAGTTAAGAACAAATTCTTATTTACAATGATGGCCTACACCGGCCAAACCTGAATGACGCTGGGCCAATTGTGCGCCGCCCTATGGGGCTTCCAATCACAGTCGGTTGTGATACAGCCTGGATTTGAACCAGGGTATCTGTAGTGACGCCTCTAGCACTGAGACACAGTGCCTTATACAGCTACAGATATCATTAAAAACTGCAAACATTTCTCCCCACCTTATGACAAAATGTGTAGAACTGCAGGAAATTGGCTGTAAAACAGCTAATTTTCCTATCCGCCCCATGGCAAAATGAGTAGAATTACAGCAAACTTGCTTTAAAACTTAAAACGTAAATGTTTTTTTTCTAGGGCTGCACAAATTTGGACAAAATATATAATTGCGATTTTTGGGCCAGATATTGCAATTTCTATTATGAATTGCAACACGTGGGTGAAAACTTGGTAATTCCATCAGACATGGTTAAAACAACTGTCTGGGTAGAGAACATCACTTCCAACATGAGATGTGGATTAACACACTGTGCTAACTGAACACAAAACCAAATGAAACTAATCTTTCCCAACATTGTTATAGGCTACATATGATAAAAGATGGGATTATAATACCTACATATTAACAAGCCAAAATATATTATTGATTAATTCATGAATAACATTATGAGTTCCTATTTCCCAATACGAGTTCTTAATTAAGTTCATTATTTATTCAAGCAGCCATGGGCTGCAGATGGAATATGATTATTATAATTGTGTAATTATGTATAAATAGGCTGAAACATTATTATAAGTCAAAGTGCCTTTAAAAAATTGTAACACGTAGCCTACTGATTGCAAGGTGCAGTCTGTGTCCAAAACATTGGCGTCTGGTCCAGTCATTCAATGTGACATGTTTCAACACCTCCCTTAATTTTGTTATACAGTGTTGGGATGGTGATTTGGGAGAAATATGTATACTTCTTATCCAGCTTGTTTATCATCTTCTTGAAGCCATCTTCGCTGACTGTGTAAATAGGAACCATGTCTTTGGCTCTGATAGCCTCGGACTTCTATGCGGGATGTTTTTTTGTAGGGTGTTACACTTGAAAACGCATCATCAACCAATTCGTGTTTCACTTAGGCGGCTGGTTGTGGCTGAGGGGCTTTGCTGCTGTCGGGCGCTTTTTTTTTTACTATTCAATCATCATGAAGTAGTGGATGGTTATTCTTCAAATTATTAAATCAATTGTCGAGACAACTCAGACAGTTTTTGAGGTTTGCCTGTACCGAAATACTGCCATAGCACTGAATATGCGCCCTTCTTGGCACCAAATTGACATTCTTGTTAGCACTAGCAGCACCGGACACACTGAGGTAAAGCCACAGTTGCTAAACCTCATACTGTACCGTCTTTGGTGAAGCCCTTTCTCTCCTCACCAACATCTAAATGTACACTCTAACCAGGGATGCTTGTGATTGGCCAGCATGTGCATGCCATGCAGTGTGAGAGACACCCGCGAGCAGCCCCTCGTGAGTGTGGCCCCCACACCCATCAAAGTTTCCCATCCCTGTCTAGTCAATCAAAGTCCATTCTAAGACAAAGTTACTGTACATTCCAGGCTCACCTCTCTGGTTGGGCTGCGGCCATGCAGACCAGGGTATTTGACGTTGGCACTGGCGATGGCAAAGCTGGGCACAGGCTCGGGCTGGTTATCCAGACGCATGGTCTTGGGGCTGTGGCTATGACTGGTCTTGGGGCTGGAAAGGGCCCGCTCTGGGGGGAGTCTGACCCAACGTCGCCTTGTCGGTGAGAAGGTGAGAGACGTACTGCTGGGCGGAAAACAGAATGGAGACACATAGTTCGTGATGATATTCAATAATAGGCATAGGTTGTGCATCACTTATACATGCTGTTTATCCTTTGAGATGCCACTGACAACAGCAGTAACAGATGTAATGTAGCCAGCCCATATTAGTTTGCCAATAAATTATTACATTGCATTTCATGGACATTCAATAGTGCCATGTCTAGACATCTGCTCACCTTGCTGTGCTAGACATTCTGACAGAGGTAGCTTCTTGACTGCACGATTGAGCATAACTGCAATTACAAACCAACAAGCAAGCAAACAAGAAATCAGCAGAATATCTTCAAATGTTTACTATAATAAGTAAATATTTATTCTCTCTATTAACATATTGCTTATGAAAACGGCTCGTAGCACATGAAAATGCCTATCAATACTGACCTGTGGTCATTGTCCAGGCCAGGAGGGCCTGTGTAGTCCTTGAGGGGAGGATACATGTACTTCTTCTGTGACTCTATAATCTGACACATCACCGTCTCCACCGCTGTGGCCGACAACCTCATGAGGGGCATGGGGCACTTGTGTCTGAACCAGTGGCGGAAGGAGGCGGGGGAGGATGCAGCCAGCACGGTGCTCAGACCCGCCTTGGAGAACTTGGAGAAGCCCATCTGGCTGAAGAGGGACATGGGGAACTGGCCTGTGGCATGGAAAAGGCCATGCTGCAGGGTAGAAGAGTCTCTGTCCAGGGCCTTGCTGCTACAGCATAAGGAGGAGAAGGTCTGGGCTAGGGGCCCTAGCTGCAGGGGGGACAGAGGCAAGACTGGGCTGCCCAGAATCACCAGGGGCTGCCAGTGGTGCTGCGACGTCTCCTCCTCCAGCTCCGGGAGAGACATGGCTAGAGCACCACTAGTGCTGCGAACGCCTTTCAGGGGCCGCTTCTTACAGGAGGACCGGTCCTTATTCCAGTGGTTCTTGAGCTTGGAGTTGAAGACGCACGGGATGTTCCCCCATCTACTTTGACCACCATCCGGGGGTGAGGGGAGCTCCGTGGATGGGCTGGAAGGTACAAGCTGGCTGGCTGTGTCCGACAGCTGGAGTAGGAGGGCCTGGCCTTGGGGGTGAATGGATCTAACACCAACCATGAGAGATTTAGAAGAGCCATTTCGGGGAGAGGAGAGCTTGGAGGCTACGGAGGAGTCTAGAGAGGGGCTGGAAGAGTGGAAGTGCAGGAAGGATCGATCCGTGGCTTGTTTGCCCTTCTGAGGGTCCACGTAGCCAGACATGGGTGGGGAGGACAGAGGGGACCGGGAAGAGGGTGCAAAGACTGAACTTGATAGTGATGATGCTCCATCTGGAGACTTCAGCTGGGCGTGGGACAATGGATTGTGTTGCTGATGAGGTATTGTAAAATGTATTGTCTGCTTGTGTTGTTGACTCTGCTGCCTCTCCTCGGCTGCCTCCCTGCCCACACCAACCTGTGGTTGGTCCTGTATCTGAGCGGAGAAGCTACTCTTGACGGACTTAGTGGCGGTAGAGTTAAACTCATCGACCGAGTGTGCCTTCGCTTCCCTCTTGTTCCGCCTCTTCCTCTCAGGCTTCTGGTCTTTCTCTGCCTCTTTGGAGGACTGAGTGTAGGCCGTGTGGTCAGTGCGAGGCGGGCTGGTGATCCTAAGTTGGATGTTAGTTGAAGCAGGAGCTATTCTTCCCGTGTGCTCAGGCCTAGATGACCTTACAACTTCAACGGAATGTGGCGACAGAGAGAAAGCTCCTATAGGGCTCAACTGTACCCCCTCAGGAAATGCAGCCATAGTCCTACCCTTACCCGTAAGTGGACACTTATGGACCTCAGTGCTTTTGGACAGGCCTTGGGATTCAGTGGGGAAGTGTACATGAGGAGAGTGTGGATGGGTCTCTATACTCTCTCTCCTGTTCCCAGATTGTGCCTTCTGAGAAGGGGATGGAAGGGGCACTTCCTGGCTGTCACTAGACTCTGTGTCTGCCAGGGCAGAATTGACCAACCAGTTAAGAGTGTCCCGCCCCTTCTCGGCCGCCAGCTCTACGTCCAGATCTTCAAAGTCCGACACAGGGGAGTAGTTCCCTTGTTTGCACCCCTCAGTGACCGACTTAGAGGGAGCTTTTCCCATGGAGGATACGGACTGGCCTGACTCTGTTCTTTTCATTTTCCCACCTAACCCCTCTTTGTGGTCACTGCTCGGGGCCGGACTGTGGCTGGGTGAAAATGTTGTTGTCATCATCCATTGACATCCAGTGACACTCCCCTCGTCTAAGTCTGCTCCTGAGGAGCCCATATTGCACAAAGGGTTAGGACTGTGTGGTAACAACTTGGTGAAGTCCTCTTCTTTCAGCACTCTTGGTTCCTTTCCTGTACAACACAAGAAACATTACTTACCAACAAAATAATCTTCAATCAAGTAGTTAAACACTGGCAGCCCGTGGCCCCCATGTTTGGCGTCACTCAGAAATGTCCTTGTTTTTTAAAGAAAAGCACATTTTTTGTCCATTAAAAATACAGTGCAGACAGTCATTTACAACAAACAATTGTAGCTGGAAACAGTGATTTTTATGGAATACCTACAGAGGCCCATTATCAGCAACCATCACTCCTGTTTTTCAATGGCATGTTGTGTTAGCTAATCCAAGTTTATCATTTTAAAAGGCCAATTGATCATTAGAAACCCCATTTGCAATTATGTTAGTACAGCTGAAAACAGATTAAAGAAGCAATAAAACTGTCCTTCTTTAGACTAGTTGAGTGTCTAGAGCATCAGCATAAACACACATCTCAACATCAACAGTGAAATGTTTACTCTGGGATGTTGGCCTTCTAAGCAGAGATGCAAAGAAAAAGCCATATCTCAAACTGGCCAATAAAAATAAAAGATTAAGACGGGCAAAATAACACAGACACTGGACAGAGGAACTCTGCCTAGAAGGCCAGCATCCCAGAGTCGCCTCTTCACTGTTGACATTGAGACGGGTGTTTTGCGGGTACTACTTAATGAAGGTTCCAGTTGAGGACTTGTGAGGCGTCGGTTTCTCAAACTAGACACCTAATGTACTGGTCATCTTGCTCAGTTGTGCACCAGGACCTCCCATTAATCTTTCTATTCTGGTTAGAGCCTGTTTGCGCTGTTCTGTGAAGGGAGTAGTACACAGCGTTGTACAAGATCTTCAGTTTCTTGGCAATTTCTCGCATGGAATAGCCTTCATTTCTCAGAACAAGAACAGACTGACGAGTTTCAGAAGAAAGTTATTTTTTTCTGGACATTTCGAGCCTGTAATCGAACCCACAAATGCTGATGCTTCAGATACTCAACTAGTCTAAAGGAGGCCAGTTTTAGTGCTTTTTTAAATCTGCACAACAGTTTTAAGCTGTGCTAACAATCTCAAAAGGGTTTTCTGATGATCATTTAGCCTTTTAAAATTATAAACTTGGATTACCTAACACAACGTGCCATTGCAACACAGGAGTGATGGTGGCTGATAACGGGCCTCTGTACGCCTATGTAGATATTCCATTAAAAATCAGCCGTTTCCAGCTCCAATAGTCATTAACAAAATCTACACTGCATTTCTGATCAAAATGCTGTTATTTTAAAATGGACAAAAAAAAGTGCTTTTCTTTCCAAAACAAGGACATTTCTAAGTGACCCCAAAATGTTGGACATTAAGTGTATGTGTACACACATACACCTTAGCCAAATATATTTTGTGTATGTAAACCTCCGACTTCAACTGTATACACACACATATGTATGTATGCGTGTGTATACAGTTGAAGTCGGAGGTTTACATACACCTTAGCCAAATATATTTAAACTCAGTTTCACAACTCCTGACATTTAATCCTAGTAAAAATTCCCTGTCTTAGGTCAGTTAGGATCACCACTTTATTATAAGAATGTGAATTGTCAGAATAATAGTAGAGTGAATTATTTATTTCAGCTTTTATTTTTTCCCATCACATTCCCAGTGGGTCAGAAGTTTACATACAATCAATTAGTATTTGGTAGCATTGCCTTTAAATTGTTTAACTTGGGTCAAACATTTTGGGTAGCCTTCCACAAGCTTCCCACAATAAGTTGGGTGAATTTTGGCCCATTCCTTCTGACAGAGATGGTGTAACTGAGTCAGGTTTGTAGGCCTCCTTGCTCGCACATGCTTTTTCAATTCTGCCCACAAATTTTCTATATGATTGAGGTCAGTGCTTTGTGATGGCCACTCCAATACCTTGACTTTGTTGTCCTTAAGCCATTTTGCCACAACTTTGGAAGTATGCTTGGGGTCATTGTCCATTTAGAAGACCAATTTGCAACCAAACTTTAACTTCCTGACTGATGTCCGGAGATGTTGCTTCAATATAACCCCAATTTTCCTCACTCATGATGCCATCTATTTTGTGAAGTGCACCAGTCCCTCCTGCAGCAAAACACCCCCACAACATGATTCTGCCACCCCCATGCTTCATGGTTGGGATGGTGTTCTTCGGCTTGCAAGACCCCCTCTTTTTCCTCCAAACATAATGGTCATTATGGCCAACAAGTTATCATTTTGTTTCATCAGACCAGAGGACATTTCTCCAAAAAGTACAATCTTTGTCCCAATGTGCAGTTGCAAACTGTAGTCTGGCTTTTTTTATAGCAGTTTTGGAGCTGTGGCTTCTTCGTTGCTGAGCGGCCTTTCAGGTCATGTCGATATAGGACTCGTTTTACTGTGGATATAAATACTTTTGAACCCGTTTCCTCCAGCATCTTCACAAGGTCCCCTGCTGCTGTTCTAGGATTGATTTGCACTTTTCGCACCAAAGTACGTTCATCTCTAGGAGACAGAACCTGTCTCCTTCCTGAGCGGTATGAAGGCTGCGTGGTCCAATGGTGTTTATACTTGCGTACGATTGCTTGTACAGATGAATGTGGTACCTTCAGGTGTTTGGAAATTGCTCCCAAGGATAAACCAGACTTGTGGAGGTCTATAATTTTTTTTCTGAGGTCCTGGCTGATTTCTGTTGATTTTCCCATGTCAAGCAAAGAGGCACTGAGTTTGAAGGTTGGCCTTGAAATACATCCACAGGTACACCTCCAATTGACTCAAATTATGTCAATTAGCCTATCAGAAGCTTCTAAAGCCATGACATCATTTTATGGAATTTTCCAAGCTGTTTAAAGGCACAGTCAACTTAGTGTATATAAACTTATGACCCAATGGAATTGTGATACAGTGAATTAATCTGTCTGTAAACAGATGTTGGAAAATGTACTTGTGTCATGGACAAAGTAGGAGTCCTAACAGACTTGCCAAAACTATAGTTTGTTAACAAGAAATTTGTGGAGTGGTTGAAAAACGAGTTTCAAGAACTCCAACCTAAGTGTATGTAAACTTCTGACTTCAATGGTATATAATCCACACTCAGTCTTAAAAACATGACTTTTCTCCTTTTTTAAATGACTTAATAAAATGTAGCAGGGAGGCATGCACACACATTTCAGCGTGGGGCCTTCTAATCTTTAGTGCGTCAACTTGAACTCACCCAGACCATGGAGAGGTGACAGGTCCTGTTTGGCGACAGCAGCAGTCATCCCTCTTGCCAGCTGGCCCACCTGGATCCTGAGCAGAGCCAGGCTGTTGCCATGTGTGGTGCCCTGCTCACAGAGCTGCTCCATCCTCCTCTCCACCACCTCCAGACGCTGGCACAGGGAGCCGAGGGAGCCCGTCAGCAGCCGCTTCATCTCTGCCTGGTGGGCTTCCAGGCAGCACTTCAGGGTCCCCAGCTGCTCTCCCGTGGGGCCAGCCGGGGTAGTAGGATCAGAGGGGCACACCTGAGGAGGGGAGGTAGGCTCTGTGCACAGAATACAGTCACAGAGAGGGTGAGTTGGAACTAGGGAGGTTGATTGTCAGGTTTGGGCAGCTAAAGGAGACCTTTTCATAATTTCACCCGATCACTTCTCCTCGCGTTTCAGTCTGATCATTTAGATTGCTGCTGCCTCCTGTTAGCCTACTACTATGATAAATCAAATGGTGAGGAACAGATATAGCCCTTGGTTCTCCCCAGACCTGACTGCCCTTAACCAACACAAAAACATCCTATGGCGTTCTGCATTAGCATCGAACAGCCCCCGTGATATGCAGCTTTTCAGGGAAGCTAGAAACCATTATATACAGGCAGTTAGAAAAGCCAAGGCTAGCTTTTTTAAGCAGACTCAAAAAAGTTCTGGGACACTGTAAAGTCCATGGAGAATAAGAACACCTCCTCCCAGCTGCCCACTGCACTGAAGATAGGAAACACTGTCACCACTGATAAATCCACTATAATTGAGAATTTCAATAAGGATTTTTCTACGGGTGGCCACAGCAACTTGCCCAAGCCTTCCCCATTTCTCCTTCTCCCAAATCCAGTCAGCTGGTGTTCTGAAAGAGCTGCAAAATCTGGACCCCTACAAATCAGCCGGGCTAGACAATCTGGACCCTTTCTTTCTAAAATGATCTGCCAAAATTGTTGCCACCCCTATTACTAGCCTGTTCAACCTCTCTTTCGTGTCATCTGAGATTCCCAAAGATTGGAAAGCAGCTACGGTCATCCCCCTCTTCAAAGGGGGGGGGGGGGGGACACTTGACCCAAACTGCTACAGACCTATATCTATCCTACCCTGCCTTTCTAAGGTCTTCGAAAGCCAAGTCAACAGATTACCGACCATTTCGAATCTCACCATACCCTCTCTGCTATGCAATCTGGTTTCAGAGCTGGTCATGGGTGCACCTCAGCCATGCTCAAGGTCCTAAACGATATCTTAACCGCCATCGATAAGAAACATTACTGTGCAGCCGTATTCATTGATCTGGCCAAGGCTTTCGACTTTGTCAATCACCACATCGGCAGAGTCGACAGCCTTGGTTTCTCAAATGATTGCCTCGCCTGGTTCACCAACTACTTCTCTGATAGAGTTCAGTGTGTCAAATCGGAGGGTCTGCTGTCCGGACCTCTGGCAGTCCCTATAGGGGTGCCACAGGGTTCAATTCTTGGACTGACTCTCTTCTCTGTATACTTCAATGATGTCGCTCTTGCTGCTGGCGAGTCTCTGATCCACCTCTACGCAGACGACACCATTCTGTATACTTCTGGCCCTTCTTTGGACACTGTGTCAACAACCCTCCAGACAAGCTTCAATGCCATACAACAATCCTTCCGTGGCATCCAATTGCTCTTAAATACAAGTAAAACTAAATGCATGCTCTTCAACCGATCGCTGCCTGCACCTGCCCGCCTGTCCAACATCACTACTCCGGACGGCTCCGACTTAGAATACGTGGACAACTACAAATACCTAGGTGTCTGGTTAGACTATAAACTCTCCTTCCAGACCCACATCAAACATCTCCAATCCAAAGTTAAATCTAGAATTGGCTTCCTATTTCACAACAAAGCATCCTTCACTCATGCTGCCAAACATACCCTTGTAAAACTGACCATCCTACCAATCCTCGACTTCGGCGATGTCATTTACAAAATAGCCTCCAATACCCTACTCAACAAATTGGATGCAGTCTATCACAGTGCCATCCGTTTTGTCACCAAAGCCCCATATACTACCCACCATTGCGACCTGTACCCTCTAGTCGGCTGGCCCTCGCTACATATTCGTCGCCAGACCCACTGGCTCCAGGTCATCTATAAGTCTATGCTAGGTAAAGCTCCACCTTATCTCAGCTCACTGGTCACGATAACAACACCCACCTGTAGCACACGCTCCAGCAGGTATATCTCTCTAGTCACCCCTAAAACCAATTCTTTCTTTGGCCGCCTCTCCTTCCAGTTCTCTGCTGCCAATGACTGGAACGAACTACAAAAATCTCTGAAACTGGAAACACTTATCTCCCTCACTAGCTTTAAGCACCAGCTGTCAGAGCAGCTCACATATTACTGCACCTGTACATAGCCCACCTATAATTTAGCCCAAACAACTACCTCTTTCCCTACTGTATTTATTTTATTTATTTAGCTCCTTTGCACCCCATTATTTTTATTTCTACCTAGCACATTCTTCCACTGCAAATCTACCATTCCAGTGTTTTACTTGCTATATTGTATTTACTTTGCCACCATGGCCTTTTTTTGCCTTTACCTCCCTGATCACACCTCATTTGCTCACATCGTATATAGGCTTGTTTCTACTGTATTATTGACTGTATGTTTGTTTTACTCCATGTGTAACTCTGTGTCATTGTATGTGTCGAACTGCTTTGCTTTATCTTGGCCAGGTCGCAATTGTAAATGAGAACTTGTTCTCAACTTGCCTACCTGGTTAAATAAAGGTGAAATAAAAAATATATAAAAAAAATAGCCAATCTAACAAGCGGTGAATGGGTAGGTAAATATAAAATGCCAAAGCGCATTATCTTTATATATTTTTTACCACTTTTTCTCCCAAATTTTGCGGTATCCAATTGGTAGTTACGGTCTTGTGTCATCGCTGCAACTCCCGTATGGAGTTGGGAGAGGCGAAGGTCGAGAGCCTGCGTCCTCCGAAACAGAACCGCACTGCTTATTGACACAATGCCCATTTAACCCGGAAGCCAGCCGCACCAACGTGTTGGAGGAAACAGCATGCACTGCGCCCGGCCCGCCACAGAAGTCGCCGCTAGTGAGACATGGGACAAGGACATCCCTGACGGACAAACCTTCCTCTAACCCGGACGACGCTGTGCCAATTGTGCGCCGCCTCATGGGTCTCCCGGTCACAGCCGGCTGCAACAGAGCCTGGACCTGAACAAAAAATCTCGACTGGCAAAGCTAGAACTGCGATGCTGGGCCTCAGACCACTGCACCACTCGGGAGGCCCCGAAGCGCATTCTTACTGAGTGACTGCAAATTTGTCTGCCCGCTGCAAGTTAAGGACAGACAGACACACACCTTCGAGCGCTACGCCTAATATGAAGCTTTTTTGGTCTTTAAACTTGTAGACTGATAAGTACATGTTGACAAAATAACTAGGCATATTACAACACTTCCGTGTTTTCTGAACATGAGTATCTTCCGATCCAATTCAGCTATCAACTGTCAATTTACAGATATGATCAAGAGTATGGCCAGGTTGGCACCCCCTTAGTTTCTATGCACAAGAAACTGATAACAACAATTGTACATTACCTAGTTGTTTTGGATGAACCCAGACATTGCCTTTGTTGCCGGGTCTTTGGGTGCCTTGGACCTGAAAATGACCACGCACAAATTTACACACAATCCAATACACAGACATTGGATACACATGCAGAAACATAAGCATACTCTAAGACAGGGTTCCCCAAAAGGCGGCCCAAGTTTTATTTGGCCCTTCACGTTTTTTGGGGGGTATTTTTATTGTTGGACATAAGACTGTAAAAACACCAGAAAATCAGCTCCAAGTGGCTTCAATTTAATAAATATGTTTCCAAGTATTCCCACGCATAATATACACACGTGATCATACACAAACGTAAACCAGGTTTGAAATGATTATGTTTTAGTCAAACATATATGTTAGGTCCAACAGATTGCGGTTAATTTGCAGTCTAAAAATGATTTGTAATTATTTTACGGCCGGCCGCCACTCACAAAAAATAATAATAACATAGTCCTACGGCTGAATCTAGTTGATGATCGCTGCACTAAGAACACCACACACATTCCCCACCTGGTCTGACACTTGTGTCTCTGTTCTTCTGAAATCGGAAGAGCCTGCAGTCCCATAGACAGGACCTCTCAAACTGGAGACTGAACCCAAAGCCCTCTGCCTGTGCTCTGCCTGAGTCTGTCTCTCTCTCACACCAGAGTCCATCCCAAGACTACCATCTCTATCTCTGCTCTCTGCTGGTCTGTGAGACATAGTCACGGTCACCAGAGGTCCTCCATCCTCGACAGCATTCCTCTGGTCCTTGCTAGTCTCTCTGCACCCCGTGGCCAGTTGTTCATGGTACAGCTGGGAGAGAGAAGGGCATGGACCCACCGACGTGGAGCCGGGGAGCTGCTGAGCACCTCTTGGATCAGCCGAAACAGATGACAACATCATCACACATGGGCTGAAGGGCCTGCGGAGCAGAGAGGGGACAAGAGGGGTTCCTGGGTCAGATTCCGGTTCAGATCATTTTATTGCCAATACAACATGGTGGATTAACCAAGAGATGCCCAGTGATTGAATATAACACCTTATGATAGCTGGATAAATCAACTACATCTAATAAACAAATCTACATTTTAAAAATGTCTAAAATAAACATATTTCAATCTAATTATTGCATGCAACCTTGAGGCGAATACCAAATCATTTCTCTATTATTACCCAGCAGTGTGATACATTTAGTTAATCTAGCCATCATTACCTAACCCCACGCATAATCCCCGACTGTTACAACAAGTAAACTGTCTCGCTACACGCACAAGCTAGCTTTGTGGTTTGACAGATCGAATCTACTACTAGCATGACCAAAACAGACACCAAACATAATAGCGAGTCTATTGAAGAAAAAACACTGATCAAGCGTAAATCAATCACTCACTCACTCACTCACTGCCTGCCTGCCTGGATTCCCAATACTCTCTACAATAACACGACTGTCTACATCTTTTATACTATAGCATAATGTAGCTAGTCACTGCGATCAAAACGTCGAAGGGCCCGTGTTACACGAGTCGCGCTTTGTTGAAGCATTTTAGACGGTAGGTTTAGACAATTGTGATAACATACCTCGAACAGAGCTCTGCGCCCAATGTGGATATGTGGCTTTACCAAACTTGCCCCAAGACGTGCCCTGCAAACTCCTAGATAAAATTCCAATTTGCTGTTCCATCCAGACGTCCCGTGCTAATGATTTCTATCTCAACTGCGCTTCCGGTGGAAAGCGGCTCTTGATGGGAAGGCGAAAAGGCAGTTTAGCATTACATTTCAGAACCTAGACACTTTGTAAACCAGTATACAGAGATGGCAAGATGTCTCTTTAAAATCTAGCTAACCGTATATTTGCAAAATAGTTATACGCTAACTGCCAATGTTTTCTTTTTCAAGAAATACAGATTTGTTTACGAACAAATAAATAAATGAATCTCGCTCTCAAGAGCGAGACAATTGCCCGGATTGGATCGTAGCCTACTTCCTTTGAAGGACTCAGCCATTGGCGCAGACCAGCCGGGTCGAGCACTCTTCTCCTCCCATTGGTGCATCGATGAGAAACTGCATTATGGGTTACCAAAATAATGTACAGTATAGGCCTTGTTTGCGTGACGTAATATTTACAATATATTCGTTTTAGACAAATCACATACACAAAACCAGTCTTTTTTTGAATTTCCTCAGTAGTGCTGTCATATTGGGGTCCATATCAATAAGATTATAAAATATTTTTATTTGGTCCCCAACAACAACAACAACAAAAATGTAGAACTGGCAAAGGGACAGGGTTCCGGTCTTGATGCACGGTTTCGAATACTCCTACAGTTTTGCTTCGGTACTGCACTTTAACTGACGGCCGGCCCTGAAATACAATTTCCAATGGTAATGGAGGCTCCTCAGAGGAGGAATGAAATAAAAATGGTAAAATATTGAAAAAGTTATAATTTTTAGATAAAACTATACTAAATATATGAATGTCACCAAATAACTGATTAAAACACATTGTTTTGCAATGTAGGTCTACAGTAGCCTCAACAGCACTCTGGGTACATTGACTTAAATCCAAAATCTAGGAGGCTCATGGTTCTCACCCCTTCCATAGATGTACACGGTAATTATATCAACTTCCCGGAGGACGTCCTCCAACCTATCAGAACTCTTGCAGCATGAACTGGCATGTTGTCCACTCAATCAAAGGATCAGATAATTATTCTTGTACAGAAAGCATTAACTACAGCTAGCTAACTCTGCAGTGCATAAAATGTGGTGAGTAGTTGACTCAAAGAGAGAGAAAGAAAATAGTTGAAAAGTTTTGAACAAATACATTTCTTCAAATATTATGGCAAAGCAAGAGAGAGAGAAAGCTAGCTATATTTCCTTGTGTTTTTTTCACTTTCACTTACATTGCTAGCAAATGCAACTAGCCAACGTTAGTTTAGCCTACTCAAACACTCGGCTCAAACAGAGAGGGATAGTATGTTAGCTAGCTGACTGTGGCTATCCAACACTGGAACTCTTCCAAGTCAAGGTATTCATTTATTTCCACCGGGTCCCGCCGGTGTAACTGCTAAAACTGCTTGCTGACTGTACACTGTACTGCATGATTGTGGCGGGTTTACTAATGCGTTAGTTCTATTAGCTATGTTTACTATGATGTTAGCTAATATGGTGACAACGATGTAGGCTATGTGTAGAGGTTAGCGGTTATGATATGATGGTTTGGCTTGGAAAGGTTTTTTCACCTGGTCACAGACAGTTGATGTGTTGTGTGCTGAAGTCTACAAACAAAGGGAAAATGTGAGAGCTAGATGTAAGCCAGAGTGTGGAAGGCGGTATTGAATGTGTGCTGTCTGTTACCTGATTACTCAAATGTATCTCGACCTGTACACAAATGTTGTAAACTTGGCTAAGGTTGTAGCAACCTCATGATGTGTATAGGGAAAATGTGAGTATCATATAGTAGCCTAAACCTATCGATGTTATATTACATATATTACATATATTATGTACATCAATGTTACAATATGCTGTAATAGAAATAAGGCGATGCTCATTAAAAAAAAAATGTCCTTCCTAATCTTAAATGGTACCGACTGCCACTGATTTCCAAACATGGCCACATATAGAGAAATCAGATTTGAAAATTCCTAATAAGAAACTTTAGGTACAAACTCACTTCCTTGACAACAAACATGGACAACTTTGACAAAAGGCTATCAGAATAAGTTCACAAATAAAAACATCGTTATGAGTTGGAACTCCTGGAAAGAATTTGGGGAGGTATTTGGCGCAGGAGGCCGGTGGCATCTTGATTGGGAGGACGGGCTCATAGTAATGGCTGGAATGGAATAAATGGAATGGTATTGAACACATAAAACACATGGTTTCCATGTGTTTGATGCTGGATGCTGGATTGGTGCACATTCAACAAATCTGATACAATAAAGTGGATATTTGTCAAATCTGTCATGATTGATGTATTGTAACAGGCCCACAATGGGGTTACTAAAATCAGATTTTGATATTTGGCTGTTTTCGCTGCATAACTTTTAGAAGTTGTCCCTTTTCAGGTTTAGAAAAAGTGACTGCTAAATGCTAACTCCTGTTCGTATAAGCTGGTAGCATAGCTAGCATACAGAAATCGGTGGTGGTAGTCAAAGTAGTTTTCCATTTTAATGCAGTTGATTGATAACGATGACATTAATATGTATTTGGTTGACATCCATACAAGCATTATACTCTGAATTTTAGCTCAACAGAGTGTAAAATACACATATAAACAATAGCCTAAATGTGGGCAAAGTTTTGCTGGGGGGCAAAGGGGAGATTCGGGATAGAGATTGAGGTTGGAAAATAGTGTAGCCTTTTTAATTTATGTTATCTTGGCTGAGCTACTGAGTCAAGCACCCGGAAACGGACTCCAACATTTTAGAAGAGGTAAGGTCTTGTCTTTCGTTTAGCCAGTTGCTTGTAATTACCTGGATGGCTATAGCGATTAACCCTGAATCACTACGAGTGGTGCAGTACAGTCCAATTTATTGGATGCAGTATGACAGCTCCTCAAAGCACAAGAAGTATGAGAAATGCTGACTTCTGCAGAGAGGCATTGCAGTAAATGCTTTACAGCCACTGCAGATGTGGATTGACCATGAAGAGTCTTTGAGGCACATGGTATCGCCTTACAGAGCTCGATTTGGCATCTGCAAGCCTCCAGAGGCTCCGCAATAGTCTCACACCCTCAGTATGGAGCCTCCGGACCCCATTTTCAGATCATGCATAAATAGTTTTTTATCCTCCTTCTGCTATCCCTAGTCAATCCTATACATATAATGTATTGTGCTGCAAAAGTGAGTATAATTTCCTAAATAAATGTACTCCACTGTACAAAGGTTTTGTATCCCTACTTGAGTTGTGTTGGTGGTTCTACCACAGGGTAAGTAGTGCGTCAAGTGCAGTTTCCAAGGGCCACAGCTTGAAACTAGATGTAGGAAGACTTCCCCTGACAGTAGCCTCTCCACCACCAAGACCCTTGCAGTGCCTCCTCATGGCAAAATATATGGTTACTAGCTTACTTACGAATTAGGCGAAACTACTTGTGATCTTGCAGTAGCAGTGGGTCTTAGAGGAGTAATGTGCATGCCCACTGGAATGTGGATACACCCAACCACTGCCCCAACTATGGGTTAATAGCCAGTTAAAGAGCTCCAAGCATCAAAGGGTGGATGGCAACTGTTGCCTTATAGTTTTCCAATTGTAGAAAATATACATTTGATTCTTTATTTGTGTTCTTATATCCATTGATATGTCTGGTTTCGATCAGTTATTCATAGAGTCATGTAGGTAATTAGTCCAGACTCATTAAAGAGTAGGGTTATTGTAAAGTACACATGCTGTATAAGGAAATTATTAAAACTATGGTCAACAAATACAATGTCATCAAAGGTCTAGACTTGATTGTATCAATACTAATATGTTGGGGTGTGGATAAGGCAATGGAACTTAGATGTAAGAAGCATGCGTTAGGCAAGAAATTGGGTTTAGGTGCAAGTTTGCTGCCAAGCTGATGTGTGGCAGTAAATTGCTGTTTTGTTAATTTACAAGGACATGATATTCAGAAGATGTTACCCTGCATCTCAATTTTTGTTTTAATCTCTTTTAAGCCATTACTTCTTCAGGATTGGTGGGTCCCCCATGGACAGTTGAGCGAATGTTGGCTAATGCGATTAGAATGAGGTTGTACGTAAGTAACAAGAACATTTCCCAGGACATAGACATATCTGATATCTAACTGCACTGTCCAATTTACAGTAGCTATTACAGTGAAATAATACCATGCTATTGTTTGAGGAGAGTGCACAGTTTTGAACTTGAAAAGTTATTAATAAACAAATTAGGCACATTTGGGCAGTCTTGATACAACATTTTGAACAGAAATGCAATGGTTCATTGGATCAGTCTAAATCGTTGCAGATACCCTGCTGCCATCTAGTGGCCAAAATCTAAATTGCACCTGGGCTGGAATAATACATTATGGCCTTTCTCTTGAATTTCAAAGATGGTCCAAAAAAAATAAAAAATAAATGTTTTTTTCTTTGTCTTTTACCAGATCTAATGTGTTATATTCTCCAGGTTAGATTTGGGTATGTCATTTTGGGCAGAAATTTAAAAAAAGGGTCTGATCCTTCCACAGGGAGGAATACACCTTTTCCCTCAAGAGGGTTTATAGCAAGATAGAGGAAGTGTTTTTTGCAGCTGACTAGCTTCCTGCAGTGGTGGCCTATGTCCAGCCTCCACCAGCAAATCTTTCAGCAGCAGGTTCTGAAGGACACGTTTTCCTGCGCTGTATGCAGAGGTGAGTGATCTCTGACCTTCTCAATGACTGCCATAATGAAAGCAGTGTGTAGGTCATACTATAGTCTTTTGGAATTTGCGTTTAATTTAGTTGATAGTCCTTGCTCATCCAACAGGACGTGTTACACACAGGTTTTTCAGCATTAGAGACAAGGACAATAGAAAGTACAGTACTTTGCCCTCTGGGGAGCATAAGGCAGCAACAAGCACTTGCCATGCCTAATGATCCTTGGCAACATTTTCAGCTTCCCCCCAGACAGGCTCTTGGTCTTCATTCCTTTGTGATTGAATCAGAACTAGGGGTTAAGGTTAAAAAATTACATCAAAAACATGTTGTCCTGTCTAATTTGGTAGGGACAAATCATCCACTAAACGCTAAACCTGAACAAAATATTGTAATAATTAAGGTGGAAATTGAGCAAGTTGAGGAGACAACTGCTTGGAGTAACCCTGGATTGTAAACTGTACTGGTCAAAACATAATGATACAATAGTAGCTAAAATGAGGAGAGGTCTGTCCATAAAGCACGGTTCTGCCTTAACATACAAATTTATGGAGTGAATTTATGGAGTGATAAGAGCCAAAGCAAAGTAGCTGTTACTGAAATTATAACACTCGAGGATAAAGTTCTTAAAAGAAAATGCATGGAAAATATACAAGACATGAAATTGTATTTTAGTCACACCAACTGACAACTGTTGCAATCGCCATATCAACAGAGTTGATTGAAATTTTAGTGCAGCCAATACAAACAAAAAGACCGTAAAAACAGTGTCACAAAATAAAAGACAAAACCTCCATAAAAGCGTTCATATTTAAAGATCAAGGGCCTCTGTACATACTAGTGTAACCAGAACAGTATTGTCCTCACTAAAGTGACAGAGGAAGCTATTATCTAGACTATTGAGATTCAGCCACAGTGTGTGTCGTCAAGGTGAGGAGGTGTTGAAGGTGCCCCTCGGGGGTCGGCGGGAGGCGAAGGGAGATATGTCTTCGTGGGTGAACATGAAGGCGTCGCTCCGTTTTTGAAGTAACAGGAACTGCAAAGTCAGCCATCATACCATAGATCACCGGGTGCGTCGCAGGTTCGAGGAATGCTCCACCTTCAACTCCTCCTGTAAACACACAGGTCATGTTGGAAACTTAGGGGTTAGTGGTTTAAGTGTAAGGGGCTAGGTGAGAGTAGGAGGTAATGGTAGTCCTCCCACACCAGACACCTCTTCTCAAACACTGGCTTATCATCACTCATCTCTGACACACCACCAGGTAAAAAAGGGGAACATTCCTAAGTGTGTGTGTATGTATGTATGTATGTATTTGGGACACGAGAGCTCACATGCACTTTGCCAGGTGCCTAAACAGAATATGTAATCACACAGGGAGAAAGATGGCAGGAGCAGTGTGTCACAGGTTCCCCTTGTGTAGGCTGTTACTGTAAAAGCACTGTGACAACTGCTGATGTAAAAAGAAAAAGGCCAAATATAGACCTTTGATTGACTGATTGTATAAGTAGATGTCCACTTACCCGTCATGTGGGAAGTAGCAGTGCCAACACTGCCAAGTGGCTGGGATATCCTCCACTGAGTCCACTGTCCTCTCTACCCCAAACAACTCCACCATCTGCACCCCAGCTCCCTATGACCACAGTTTGACGCATTGGCCCACCAGACTAATCACACAGTTGGGTGGAAGTGTCTGGAAATTAAATCAAAACAACTGAGAGCACATAGAACAGTGAACACACTTACCTCGCACAAAAAAAACAAGTAGGGCAGAGTGACTAAAACAACTGACACATGGAGGTTGAGATGAGTGTGTCCTGGTGATAGGAAGGTCATGTTTTTCAGGATGCTCTTCTGCAGAGGGAGCAGCATCAGAAGCAGCAGGCTAGAGCTTTTACACACTAACCCCTTCAGAGAGAACAGAGGGTACGACAGTCTGCCTCCTCAGTTCCAACACACACATACAGGTTAGAGCCCTCAGATACATACCCTCTAACAGAGAACATCAGGAAACACTGTCACCTTAACTCACCACACAAACACATGCACACACAAAGAAACCTCCTATGATTCTCAGTGCAGACTTTAAACCTTTCCATGTGAAAATGATTACCATGTGTGTGCTCATCCATTCCTGTGTTTGCGTGTTACCTGTAGGAAGTGGTCTAGCTGCTGCAGCAGCTCCATGTCTATGGATGTTCTTCTCTGCTGAACATGTGTAGGATGTGAGGGATTGGAGTATAATTCTGCATCCAACGTCTCTATCGAGAACAAAGATTCTACAGTTAAATAAAGTGAATTTAGTTAAATCGCACATTACACACAGTCCCTGTCCCTCTAGCAAAATATGTCATTGTACTCTAGTATAGGGGTATTCAACTCTTACCCTCCAACAGCGTTTTCCAAACTCTGTCCTCGGGACACCAAGGGAGAGACGTTTTGTTTTTGCACTAAAACTACACAGCTGAGGATTCTTCTGCGGTATCATGGCGTTCACACATTTTGTCTGTGCATGTTATTTGTCTGTACATCTTATAAGTCTTCTGCAGTAAACTATTGTACATCCAGGAACTTCTCTGCAGCTGCCACCTACACTCTAAAAACCCACTACCCCAGTCCACTACTTTGATCCTATTGACCCTGCACCATGCCAACAGCACACAACTGATTCAAATGATCAAAGCTTGATGGTTAGTTTTTTTATCAGCTGTGTAATGTTAGGGCAAAAACAAAATGTGCCCTGAGTTTGGGTAACTCTGCCCTGAGGTCCAGAGCCGGTTGGATTTCTGTTCTACCAGAATAAATTGCACCCACCTGGTGTCCCAGGTCTAAATCAGTCCCTGATTAGAGGAAAATAATGAAAAAGGGTAGTGGGACTGGATTTGAGGTCCAGAGTTAAGTTTGAGTGCTCTAGTACATTGGTTCCCAAACTTTTTATAGGTCCGTACCCCTTCAAACATTCAACCTCCAGCTGCGTACCCCCTCTAGCACCAGGGTCAGCACACTCTCAAATGAATTTTTTTGCCATCATTGTAAGCCTGCCACACACACTATACAATACATTTATTAAACATATGAATTAGTGTGAGTTTGTCACAACCTGGCTCGTGGGAAGTGACAAAGAGCTCTTATAAGACCAGGGCACAAATAATAATCAATCATTACGCTCTTTATTTAGGCATCTTACATATAAAACCTTATTTGTTCATCAAAAATTGTGAAAAACTCACTATAGATTAATGAGAAGGGGGTGTTTGAAAGGATGCAGATAACTCTGCAATGTTGGGGTTGTATTGGAGAGAGTCTCAGTCTTCAATCATTTTCCACACAGTCTGTGCCTGTATTTAGTTTTCATGCTAGTGAGGGCCGAAAATCCCCTCTTACATAGGTACCTGGTTGCAAAGGGCATCAGTGTCTTAACAGCACGATTTGCCAAGGCAGGATACTCTGAGCGCAGCCCAATCCAAAAATCTGGCAGTTGCTTCTGATTAAATTCAATTTTCACAGAACAGCTTGTTGCAATTTCGATGAGGCTCTCTTGTTCAGATATCAGTAAGTGGACTGGAGGCAGAGCATGAAAGGGATAACGAATCCAGTTGTTTGTGTCATCCGTTTCGGAAAAGTCCCTGCATAATTGTGCATCCACCTCAGGTGCTTCGCTATATGACATTTGACATTATCCGTAAGCTTGAGTTCATTTGCACAAAAAAAAAAGACCTGTGTTGGTCCTTGTTAATGCAGACTGAGAAGAGCTCCAACTTCTTAATCATAGCCACAATTTTGTCCCTACATTGAAAATAGTTGCGGACAGTCCCTGTAATCCTAGATTCAGATCATTGAGGTGAGAAAAAAATAAATCACCCAGATAGGCCAGTCGTGCGTGATGACGAGTTTCTCACAAGCAGTCAGACAAGTGAAAATTATGGTCAGTAAAGAAAACTTTAAGCTCATCTCTAAAAAAAAAAAAAAAGTGTCAATAAGTTGCCCCTTGATAACCAGCACACATTGTACATTGTAAAAGCATTATATGGTCGCTGCCCATATCATTGCATAGTGCAGAAAATACACAAGAGTTCAGGGGCTGTCACGCCCTGACCTGAGTATTCTTTATTTTCTTTATATATCTTGGTTAGGTCAGGGTGTGACGAGGGTAATATGTGTGTTTTGTCTCATCTAGGGTTGTTTACCATCTAGGTGTTTATGTAGGTCTATGGTTGCCTAGATTGGTTCTCAATTAGAGGCAGGTGTTTATCGTTGTCTCTGATTGGGAACCATATTTAGGCAGCCATCTTCTTTGGGTTATTGTCTATGTTATGTTGCACGTTAGCACATTGTTTCATTAGCAGTCACGTTCGCCTTATCGTTTTGTTTAAGTGTTCTTCCTGCAATAAAGAAGAATGTATTCTAACCACGCTGCGCTTTGGTCTACTCCATACGACGACCGTGACAGAATCACCCACCAACAATGGACCAAGCAGCGTGGTAACGGACAGCAGCAGCAATCACAGGACTTCTGGACTTGGGAGGAGATTCTGGACGGCAAAGGACCCTGGGCATAGCCAGGGGAATATCACCATCCCAAAACAGAACTGGAGGCAGCGAAAGCAGAGAGGCGCCGGTATGAGGCAGCACGGCAGCGCGGCTGGAAGCCCGAGTGGCAGCCCCAAAAATGTATTGGGGGAAGGCACACAGGGAGTGTGGCGAAGTCCGGAAGGAGACCTGCACCAGCTCCCCGTGCTTACCGTGGAGAGAGAGGGCGTTGTACCAGTCAGGAGCCGCCAGCCAGCCAGGAGCCGCCAGAACTGTCAGCCAGCCAGGAGCCGCCAGAGCTGTCCCTCAGTCCGGAGCTGCCCCTCAGTCCAATGGGGCCTTTAATTAGGGTCTTAGACCCTAGGTCGGAGGCAAGGGTCGTCCCTCTGCAGAGGCCCTTGAAGAGGGCAATGACTATGGTAGAGTTGGGTCTACGTCCCGCACCCGAGCCGCCACCGTGAAAGAGGCCTACCCGGACCCTCCCCTTTAGATTAGGTTTTTGCGGCCAGAGTCCGCTCCTTTGTGGGGGGGGGGGGGGGTACTGTCACGCTCTGACCTGAGTATTCTGTTTTCTTTATACATTTTGGTTAGGTCAGGGTGTGACGAGGGTGATATGTGTTTTGTCTCACCTAGGGTTTTTGTACTGTCTAGGTGTTTATGTAGGTCTATGGTTGCCTAGATTGGTTCTCAATTAGAGGCAGGTGTTTATCGTTGTCTCTGATTGAGAACCATATTTAGGCAGCCATCTTCTTTGGGTATTTGGTGGGTTATTGTCTGTTATGTTGCACATTGTTTCATTAGCAGTCACGTTCGTCTTATTGTTTTGTTGAAGTTTTCTTCGTGTTCTTCCTGCAATAAAGAAGAATGTATTCTAACCACGCTGCGCTTTGGTCTACTCCATGCGACGATTGTGACAGGGGCCTTGCTTTAGCAAAGTGAACCATTTTCACTGAGGCGTCCAAAACATCTTTCAAGCTGTCAGACATTCCCTTGGCAGCAAGAGCCTCTCGGTGGATGATGCAATGTACCCAAGTGGCATCGTGAGCAACTGCTTGCACATGCGTTACCACTCCACTACGTCTCCCTGTAAAGGCTTTTGAGCCATTAGTACAGATACCAACATGAGCAGCAGCTGCGTTTGGCTACATTTGAACCGTTAGTGGAATTCCTGCGAGAGAGTAATGGTTAATGTGATTGGATGTTAATTATTTGACTAGGCTACCTGTATTTGACATTGTGTGGTTATTTCACTGAACACCAGCAGATATATCTCACTGGTCATCCCCAAAGCCAAAACCTCCTTTGGCTGCCTTTCCTTTCAGTTCTCTGCTGCCAATGACTGGAACGAATTTCAAAAAATGCTGAAGCTGGACACTTATATTTCCCGCACTAACTTTAAACATCAGCTATCTGAGCAGCTAACCGATCGCTGCAGCTGTACATAGGCCATCTGTAAATAGTAATCTACCTACCTCGTCCCCATACTGTTTTTATTTACTTCTCTGCTCTTTTGCACACCAGTATTTCTACTTGCACATCATCTGCACATCTATCACTCCAGTGTTAATTTGCTAAATTGTAATTACTTCGCTACTATGGCCTATTTATTGCCTTCCCTCACGCCATTTGCACACACTGTATATAGACTTTTTCTATTGTGTTATTGACTGTACGCTTGTTTATTCCATGTGTAACTGTGTTGTTGATTGTGTCGCACTGCTTTGCTTTATCTTGGCCAGGTTCCAGTTGTAAATGAGAACTTGTTCTCAACTACCCTACCTGGTTAAATAAAGGTGAAATTTAAAAATACATTTAAAAAAGATGGTTTAATTTTATTATGGGCAGTGAAACGAAGCTACTCAGGCGAGAAAAAAACCTCACCCAAATGTATAGCCCTGTTGGAAAATATAAATGGACTGTTTGAAAATGTGAAGCAAAAAAGTAAAAAAATAAATAATAATGAAAAAGTTTATTTTTTATTTGGGTACCCCTGTTTGGGAATACCTGCTCTAGTATATACGAAGCCATACCATGCAAGGCAAGGAATGGCAGTGCCTGCCTGTACATGTGTAGTGTCACCGTCAACCAAACCTGCTTCAATCTCATGCAGTGGTGCAGGTGTAGTAGTGGCCATATGCAGTATGCCCACCTATTGCTCTACAGATATACTCAGGAACTACCATTGAGAATGATTGAACGATCCATTGTACTTCCTTAAAACTCTGCCATTATTAGGTGGAGGGAATTACCACCTACATATACCATACAGAGTAGACAATTGTTGATCATTAATTCATACTCTCCTGATGGTAGAGAAAGGGTCATGGTCAAAACTTGGCATGTCAAGCCGTGTTAGTTGGGGCTGGATAGTCTTGAACGATCTTTGTAACCTACCATAGACAGACATGCATACATACATACACAAGCACACTCACCTGTTTGGTATGATAGCTAGCTAGTTTTAGCTCAATGCTTGTTGGCTTTTAATATCATCTCCCCGTCTGGTCTGTAAAGCCACCAATAATTGAAGGCAGCTAACTAACTAACGTCAATTATTGGTGACTTTAATTTATAACTAACCTGTGAAAGATAGCTAGCTGGATATGTTCAGGTAATATCAGTAACACAGCCTTTACTTTGAAAACAACTAGCGACGTAATCATGTTGCAGCCCCTCTCTATGCCCACGCCATCTCTGTTCAATCTTGTGAACGAATGAATTACTGCAGTCGAAATGATTATCCGTCTTGGTTGTATAAATTCGGAAATTGATTGAACGAACAGTACACGGATAACATTTGAACAAAGAAATATAAAACGATCATGAGAATATATCATGGGTAGCCATGGAAAACGTAATTTATCAATAAACCTTGCCATTTACACTATAACGTGTAAACGTTAACGTGAGTATAATAACTGTATAATAGATTAGAATATATTAACTGTTCCCTGAGATTATTTCAAGCTGCAATAGAACATTTATGCAAAGTCAACCAGGGAGGAAGGTTACCCTCCTCCTCCTTCTACGATACGACAGACTGCAAAAAGAATGTTGTAAACATAATGTGCAGAGTAGTTCACTATCACGAACGAGGTGGAGTGAGTAATTCCACATTCACATGCTAGTCCTTACTAGGTAACTCGGAAATGTCCAAATGACTAGATGGTTGAAGTACACGTGCCGTCAACCAGTTAGTAAGTCGTACACGTCCGATTTCCAACTAGCACTTGAACGCGGCATAAATTCAGAAAGTCTTCACGCTCTCTCCCAACTAAAATAGTTTCCCTGGATTTTGCACCGACTCGGATAAATTATTTATTCTCGGGATAACAATACGATCGTGCAGAAACATGGTAAGCTATTAATCCAAAGTAAATCAAGAAAAGGGAATTGTTTTGTGTGACATTCAAAAACGATGTATTATCATTTGGAATTTAACTTCAGATGCACGGGCTACTTCCACTTTCCTTTTGCCTATGTTGACGGGATAATGGTGTATGACATTACTTTTGAGACTAGGGAGGATTCATATAGAGCCTAGTCTATATTTTATGATAATACAGAATACTTTGTAAACGTCATTGACAAGTGGTTAATTAAATGCGTATTTGAAACGCTGCTTTGTTTGAGCATTGACATTGGGTGCATCTCAATAGCTAAAAGTGGGTTCCTCTGCTCGTCCCTCTCCATTCGCCTGTAGTCTAGTGATTTCAAAGAACATGACAAACAGGTAAGATTAAATTCCACATGCTGTCGGGATTTATTTTACAGTTTAGTTTTCAGATATTGCGCAGATGAGACGGAGAAAGGAAGACAGTATACTTTGAGACATACCCCAGCATATCCTTGCCTAGCTGGAGGTCGTTGACACATTTTACTGCACCTACAGGATAACAATTTAACATAGGCCTATTCATATTTCAGAGGTGTATCATAAGATTTACTTAAATCAAAAGACAACATATTGTAAAATAGATATTCATTTGAGTTTTCAGAACAACATGGTTCAATCAAATGTGGAATTGATTTGACAAATACATTATATTTGAAAGGGTATCATTTATCTTCATATTTTGTTGGATAAAAACATCCATGAATACCACCCCATGCATTATTTTGATGTAGCCAACAATTACAAAAAATACATTCCTTGACAGGTGCTTGGTTTACAGTTCTTCCTTTTTAGAGTGCTACATTTCAGCCTTGACCTCAGGGTGAAGTTGCCCCTATAAATGCTGATCTGGGGCCAGTTTAATGGTTAAGGTTAGGATTGGGGGAGGGGGAACTGATCCTAGATGTGTAGCTAGGGGAAACTTCAACCTGTAGTGAAACACATTCTACCTCTTCCTCTGGCTAAAAAAGAGAATCTCTTAAATCTTAAAGGGATTTTGTTTCATATTCTATATTATATTTGTTAGATATTCTGTTCCAGGTGGTTACAGGTTGAGTGACATCTTCAACATTTCTGAGGATGATATCAATATCTTGATTCAATTATGAGATCTTCCTGAAAAGGGGTGACAGTTACAAGCAGGAGGCTCATTATATTTTCAATAAACATGGTGTGGTGTTCTATAATATGCAGTATCCAGTTCATGTGTTTTTCAACCCAGTTCATATGAGTTTATCAACACCAGCGCTTTGACAGAACTGTAGGAAAATATTTCTATTTAATTCACGTGCCATCTCTCTCAGCCTGACAAGAACAGTCGGCTGCGTCAGGCTCAGGAAGAGGCGGAGGAGGTGAAGGTCATCATGATGGACAACATGGAGAAGACCGAGGAACGCAAGGCGAAACTGCAGGACCTTGACGAAAGGGCTGAGGAACTGAAGTTAAAAGTGAGACTGGGATTGCTTTTTAATTATTATTATTTACACACACACACACACCATTTTTATTCTGACCTGATCCAATTCAGATATCTCCTTCAGATGCATCACTTTTTAATATAAAAGCTGTTCAGACCTCACTCTGGCCAAGCCTTCCACAACCAGAGGTCCTTTTTGGTGTTCAAGATAGACAGTGGTGTTTTATCAGAACGGTGAATTGACTTTAGTCCCTGATTGGTTTGTTTGTTTGTTTATAGAGCAAGTCCTTCCACAAGACCTCAATGAAGGTGAAGGAGCAGAAGAAATGTGACAACATCAAGGCCAAATGGAAGCTCATTGCTGTTGTTGCAGCCTCGGCCATAATTGTCATTCTAGTAGCTACCTTTATGTTGGTCAACAGATCAAGCCCTGAAAACACACATGATATAGGCAGTATCCTAATGAACGAAGGAGGCATTACACCAACAACCATTGGGCCTGGGAAGTAGGCTATAGCCTAGAATCAATAGGGCTGAAGAGGAAACAAATAGTGGGCACTACTTGAAGGATACTAATATCGGTCAAAAGTATTTTCTAGCTTCTGTTGTTGATACTTTACTTGTCCTTGTACACCCATTGGAGACTACTACAGATCCATCAGAGAAGAGAAATAACTTATTAGGTGCAAAACTTGTTAAAGAATTGCATTATTCCGAATCTTGTTGGGATTACCAATTATCTGTAAACTATTACATCTGATAATATTGAAATCAGAAAAGGTAAGACATTAGGGGTGATGAGATAGATTTGATCTATTTCCTTTCAACAGCATTTATAATGCATTACTGTACATCTTGGGATACATAACTAAGGTTAACCTGAACATAAAGTTGTATTTTGTAGTTTATTTGAAAATACCATCTTTTCAAATACTCGTGGCAATAATTACCTTTGATATTCAAATACAGGTCTCAGAAAAAAATCTGTATTTTGAATATGTCTTTCAGAAAATACTGCAGAGAAATAGCTATTTTTTTAAGAAAAATATTTTATGGTTGCCAAATATTTGATGAAAAACCAAAAACTACAACAGTTGCGTTGAAATATCATGACCATAAGCACATGGTTTGGAGGGTTCCTAGATATGAATCTTAATATAGCCTAGAATTAAATACATGAAGGACATAGAATCCCCTCAACATTAGAGTAGACCACTTTTGCAGCTTAAAAATGACCAACAAATATAGTATTTTCATAATGATTGAGACAAGGTAATACAGTAACACTTGACATCAAGTTCTTATACATGTGTAGTAATTTTGTGACAATAGCGACATTGTTGTTACATAGGACTTTGGAAATTGCTTTATAATTGCACAATGGAGTTATTACACAAGTGGAATAAGGACAGTCATTATTCCTCGTGTACATGAGTTAAAAATTCAGCTCTTTGCTATGCAATTAAAATGCAATTACCACTTATGTAACATGCTAATAAAATGAAGTTTTATTACACAGGCACAAGAACAGTTGTTAAGTGGAATGCTAATGGTTACAAAATATGGCTATTAAGTGTCAAAAGGAAACTAAATATCTCAAAACTTAACTATAGCCAAGGTAGGTGTAAAATCATGTTAGTTTGTATTCTGAGTAAACGGTCTTTAAATATGTTATAGTGTGTTTGAAACAACACTTACCCACAGATGGACAAAGAGTTAAGTTGTTTTTGCTAAGCATCCAACTTGCTGTTTGCAGATGGCTTTGAATTTCTCTGCAGTAATTTCAGGTGTCATAAAATTAATTGCAACTTTCTACCTTTTCAGTGGCATGTTGAGTCAGTCGAACGTCAACTGATTTATACTTATCTTTACAAAATATCATTGGTTTGACTTGATTATGTACTCCTATGGCAATGGACATTTACAGAATGTTCAGATATAAATGTGTTGTGTATATCAAATATGACTGTCAAACAGATTGGTATAGTATAGGAGATTGTGTGCGAGCGCTATTCATTATTTATATCTTCAACATGCAGTTGCAGATAAAGTTTGTTAGCTGAAGGCAGACAATCCAATAGTTTCTTAAAAAGTAGCCACTTCCTGAGATCGGTATTGAAATGTAAAAACAAGGTACTTGCTTTATCAGTTGCGTATTGAAATGTAAAAACAAGGTACTTGCTTTATCAGTTGCGTATTGAAATGGTTTTAGAAAATAGTCATTTTTTTGGGATCTGTATTCAAATACTTTGTCACCTCCAAAGTAACTATTTGTTCCCCCTTAAATGGTTACCTTCCACAAAGCATAGTTAAAACTAAAGTTGTCCCAGATCTGAACCCGAATAACCTCACATTTTCAATGACACCATTCATTTCCCAAAGATATATCCAGACAAAAATGTGTTTATATTTTACTGAAGGTACACACCACCATTTACTCTGTCATTCTTGAAGGACTAGTTGATAGACATCACGTGTTGACAAAACAAGGCATTCCATTGTCAAGATCAGGATTTAACTGACAATATAATTCCCTTTAAAATTGGTCTGAGAGATGTATTTCAACATGCAACACAATTTTTAGAAATGAGTGTAACGTCCCTCAATGCTGAACAACTGATTGATAGTCAGATTAAATAGGCAATAGCAAAAATGCCCTTGCTTGCTAAATAACTGACGTTTGTAGTGTAAACACAATGGGATTATGTTGTTGACAATGACACCTGTTCAACCCTTTTATAAACAGTCAACAGGAACTCCCCAATAGCCAGCTGTGTCTAGTTCATTGACCAGTTGAATGGACATGGAGTCAAAAATGTTTTGTTATCTTGCAATTGCATTATTGATTTATTTTATACAGTAAATTAAAGTTGGTTAAAAAAAAAAAAAAAAGTACATTAACCCTGATTGCTCATTATTTCAACACGATTGTGTAACGGCGTTCGTCTGTTGTAGAAAGAGAGTCGGACCGAAATGCAGCGTGGTGGTTACTCATGTTACTTTAATGACGGAAAATGGAACGATACATAAAATACTACAAACCCCAATACGAAAAACAACATATAAACCCATGTCACACCCTGGCCTACCCAAACATATAACAAAAACACAAAATACAATGACCAAGGCGTGACAGATTGGCTGGCAATTACCAATAGGCTATTTTGTCTTAAGTGATTTGAATGTATCAACCTTACTGCATTCCAAAGGGGAAATAATCTCCTTTCCCTCATCAGAACTCTGCCAGATGGTTTAGAATGTTTAAATTCCCCTAATACATACTTTGACTCTCCCCTTTCAACCTATCCAATCATTTGGAAAAAGTCAAGGACAAACTAAATATAACGTTTTTAAATGGAATTCAGCCTAGGGCACATGGCATGCCAGTTTACCCCGGTGAAGGGATTTTGCACTTGATTCAAAAACCTGCATCTCCAGGAGTGACATCGAAAGACAACTGTTCCACCCAATGAGATGTATTAACCGTAAATGACTGAACGGGGTGCTCGTTTGAAGAAACTGCGCACCCAGGGGCGTCATTTCAGCAAAACAATTAAGCTCATTTACTGCATTTCTACACAATTTAAAAACTAAAACAAAGACATTATCACCTTGTTTCTGTAGTTTTATTCACATCAATAGGGGACTTGCCTAAGCATCAGTGTAATGGGTGCATGTCCGTGGCAGTGAAGTCAGAGGCGCAGGAAAACAAACTTGGTATAAACGTGGGTACAAAACCCGTCACACATCGACACATGACTTGCACATAACATACAATAAATCTCCGACAAGGACATGAGGGGGAACAGAGGGTTAAATACACATGTAATTGATGGGATTGGAACCAGGTGTGAAGGAAGACAAAACAAAACCAATGGATCAGTGATGGCAGAAGGTCGGTGACGTCGACAGCCGAACACCGCCTGAACAAGGAGAGGTACCGACTTCGGCGGAAGTCGTGACAATCAGACTGTTACCATATAATATTCCGTCTGAAATAAGTATGCCTGAAATAGAAGAAAGAGTCTCTACAAGCCAGAATGTCGAATAAAATGATATTTACAAGTACTGGTTGTCTGTACCTCTGGTCCTTTTGACCGTAGGAGGTGGAAATAGGGTATCCACAGGAAAGTGTTTCCCCGACTTTTTAGTACATTCTGTCTCTTGTATTTTCAATCTCCCAAGGCATTGCAGGTGATGCACAATATGTTAACAGTAGCATAATGTAAAGGAATGTAATCAGCTAGAAGTGTTTGAAATCTACCTGCTGATTGCATGGGCCAACTTTCAGTCTGTGGTTCGGTAGGCTCAGCCATATTGTGCAAGTGTTTGTCACAGTGCGAATTGCAAACCAATAAACAGACCAGCGTACTGAAGGTCGGGTTGATAACATTTCCCTGTGGATATTTTGTCTCTGATTACCTCCGAAATGGGGACAAATCAGCTGACAACATGTAAAGTAAATTGAAATTAATTAAACATTCTGACTGTTCGACAATGCAGCGCTATATGTTGGAGAGGTGAGTAAGTATTTCACTCTCTGGGTTCTAAAATAGGCTAATAGGTGACTTAATATTCCACAAACTCATGTCATTAAATAATTAACTAGCTCAGCACCGCGATTAAAACGGTTTGATTTGACTAAACTAGCAGTTACCCTACCTACTCAAAGCCATCTACTACAGCCATTTTACCTCTGCACTGCTTGGAGAAAAAGTCATGCTGTTTCGATGAGATATCCATAAAACCAGTCCGCCCGCCGGCATACAAACAGCCTTCCCCCCCGCTCCCAGGCATCTACATGGTCCTGAAGTCAGTCCTTTTGTATCGCTAAACTGCATTTGCCTTCGGGATTGGAATTATTTTATAATAAACGCAACATGCAACAATTAACGGTTCTGAGTTACAGTTCATATAAGGAAATCAATCAATTGAAATGAATTCATTAGCCCTAATCTATGGATTTTACATGACTGGGCACAGGCCCAGCCAATCAAAATTCGTTTTTCTCTACAAAAAGAGAGGAATAATATTCTATGTAGAAAATAGTAAACAATAAAGAAAAACCCTTGTTCCAAACTTCTTCCATTTCAGAATGATGGAGGCCACTGTGTTCTTGGGGACCTTCAATGCTGCACAAAATGTTTTGATACCTTCCCCAGATCTGTGCCTCGACACAATCCTGTCTTGGAGCTCTACCGAAAATTCATATGACCTAATGGCTTCGTTTTGGCCCTGACATGCACTGTCAACTGAATTGAATTTACCACAGGTGGACACCAAGTTGTAGAAACATGTCAAGGATGATGGAAACAGGATGCACCTGAGCTCAATTTCGAGTCTCATAAGCAAAAATGTCTGAATACTTAGTAAATTAGGTATTTCTGTTTTTTTAATAAAATTTTATACACTACCGTTCAAAAGTTTGGGGTCACTTAGAAATGTCCTTGTTTTTGAAAGAAAACCACATTTTTTGTCCATTAAAATAACATCAAATTTATCAGAAGTACAGTGTATGCATTTTTAATGTTGTAAATGACTATTAATGTAATATCTACAGTGCATTTACCAAATTATATTTTGAAAGAGGGAGCAAAATATTTTAAGCATATGTTTTCTTTTCAGTCTCCTCTATTTCTCCTCTATTTCTTTTCAGTCTCCTTTATTTCTACTGAATGTAATTCAGGATTTCTTTCCTAGTAATAATAATAATAAGGGAAATTTAACAAATGTACAGAAAGACCAGTGTGAAGGCCAACTTACAGAAGAGGAACTTTATGAGGCAATTGAATATTTTCAGTCTTTAAAAACACTAGGACTTGATGGTATACCAGTAGAGTTATATCATACCTTTTTTTGATGTACTCAAAGATCCATTATTAGCATGTTTTAATTACTCCTTTAAAAATGGTAGACTTTCAGGTCCACAACAATAAGGTCTGATTTCATTACTACTAAAGTTACTACCCAAGTATAAAGATCCAGTCCATTTAAAAAACTGGAGGCCTCTTACACTTCAATGTTGTGATTTGAAAATCCTGGCAAAATGCATAGCACGTAGTATAAAAAAGGTTTTACCAGATATTGTTCATCCTGATCAGACAGGTTTTTTACATGGATGATATATTGGAGATAATATATGACAATTACTTGAAACAATTGAACTTTGTGAAGCATCAAAGATACCAGGCCTGGTCTTCATAGCAGATTTTGAGAAGGTGTTTGATAAAGTATGACTAGAATTATTATTTAAATGCTTGGATTACTTTAATTTCGGTGAATCTCTTATACAATGGCTTAGAGTTATGTACAGCAACCTCAGATGTAATATTGTAAATAATGGTTACTTTTCAGAAAGTATTGAGCTTTTAAGAGGAGTAAAACAAGGCTGTCCATTGTCTCCATATCTATTTATTATGGCCATTGAAATGCTAGCTATTAAAATGAGATCCAACGGGAACATCAAGGGGTTAGAAATCCAGGGGATAAAAACAAAAGTGTCAATGTATGACGATGACTCTGGATCCCTGCACAGTCTCATTGAAGATCTTGATCACTTTTCTAGCCTCTCTGGACTAAAACCTAATTCTGACATATTAATTATGACATATTACGTATTGGATTGTTAAACGACACAGTGTTTACACTACCTTGTAGTTTACTAATAAAATGGGCCGATTGTGAAATAGACAACTTGGTATTCAGATCTCAAATCATATAAATGAAGTTACCACAATCAATTTCAATAGAAAGTTTGCAAAAATAGATAAGATTCTGCAACCATGGAGAGGTCAATACATGTCTATTTATGGAGAAATCACATTGATTAACTCTTTGATCGTATCACAGTTTACTTACTTACTAATGGCACCGCCTACTCCAGAGGACTCGTTTTTTAAAATCATATGAGCAAAAAATCATTTGTTTTATTTGGAATGCTATGCCAGACAAAATTAAATGTGCCTATTTATATTGTGAATATGAGTTTGTGGGGATACAATTATTAAATATTAAAGCTTTAAACCTCTCACTAAAAGCATCACTCATACATACATTATATTTAAACCCAAAATGGTTCTCCAGTAGAATATTAAGAAAGGGTCATCCATTGTTCAAAAATTGCCTTTTTGCCTTTATACAGATTACAACTTCTAATTTCCAACTAATTGAAAATGAAATTTTGTTCCTTGTTCCTTCCTTTTTTAAACAAGCCATATAAAGCTGGTTACAATTTCAGTTTTATCCTCCAGAAATAATAGAACAAACATTACAACAAATGTTATGGTTAAACTCAAATATATTGATTAATAAAAAAACATTCTTTATGGATTTATTTTTATTGTATTATATTTATTAATGATATTATGAATACAATCGGTGAAGTTATGTCAAATGTGCAGCTATCGAAAATATATGGGAACGTTTGCTCAATCCAAATTTATAACCAACTGATTGCAGCATTAACACAATAATGGAGGAGGCAAGTGAAAAAAGGAGAAGGTAGGGCATTTATTTGCCTGCCATATATTAACGATACAAATTGGCTGAAAGGAATTGGCGTAAATAGAAATACATATACCAGTTTTATTTGAGGACAGAAATGTTGACAGCTGTGCCATACAGGTTGCAAAATAAATGAGAAGAGATTTTCGATGTACCCATTCCATGGCATATGGTTTATGAACTGGTCCAAAAAACAACACTTGATTCAAATCACAACATTAATTTAAAATGTACCTTAAAAATTGCAGTGTTGGGTGATTTGGAAAGCCATAGTCAGTCAATAAATAATATAATTATACTCGTAGGAAAGTTTTTCATCTTTAGCTCTCAATCTGTGGATACTATACGATTAGAAAGGTTAAAAATGTATGTAAAACATCACAGCACAATTGAAAAAATATGGCACATGGAAACCAAACGAGGGTGGTCTATGGTGATAGGTGGAATGGGCTGAGAGTGGCTAAGGGGTGGGATTAAAGAGCTGGGGTCTATGGTGATAGGTGGAATGGGCTGAGAGTGGCTGAGGGGTGGGATTAAAGAGCTGGGGTCTATGGTGATAGGTGGAATGGGCTGAGAGTGGCTAAGGGGTGGGATTAAAGAGCTGGGGTCTATGGTGATAGGTGGAATGGGCTGAGAGTGGCTAAGGGGTGGGATTAAAGAGCTGGGGTCTATGGTGATAGGTGGAATGGGCTGAGAGTGGCTAAGGGGTGGGATTAAAGAGCTGGGGTCTATGGTGATAGGTGGAATGGGCTGAGAGTGGCTAAGGGGTGGGATTAAAGAGCTGGGGTCTATGGTGATAGGTGGAATGGGCTGAGAGTGGCTAAGGGGTGGGATTAAAGAGCTGGGGTCTATGGTGATAGGTGGAATGGGCTGAGAGTGGCTAAGGGGTGGGATTAAAGAGTTTATGTAATGTATTATTGTTATATGATTGTTTTATATAAAAGTACCATGAATGTAAAATGTGTATGTAAAATGTATATGTAAAATGTATATGTAAAATGTATATGTAAAATGTATATGTATATTTAAAATATATGTAGCAGAAAAACTGTAAAAAAAACAAGATATGTGTCCTCCGAAGAGGGGTGGTGGTGCATGGGTTAATAATAAAAAATAAAATAAATAAAACAATTTTTTTTTGGCAAAGCCTCTCCTTGGTGCAATCCAGAATCCTTGCGACTAAACCCTAAACCTTAACCCTTACCCTAACCATGACCATAAACCTTACCTAACCCTGAACTTAATCCTAACCTTAACCCTTACCTTAACCATTTTCAATTTCAACTTCATTGGGTAGGGATGTCCCGTAGATAGCATATACCATTGACCAATACATAGCATCAGCAATCCAGGGTTTATACACATCACTGGTTCCACCTGTGTCGTTTAACACATTAGCTTTCAAAAGGAGCGCACCTATTCATGCAGGTTCATATAAACTCTCCACCCTCTCCTACTGCTCCCACTCGATGGTCCGATATACAGTAAAGCATCTGACCAATAGGAACACGGAACATTTCAAACACAGGAAACGACTACACTTCTGATTGGGTGATAGAGGAGCCCTCGCATACAGGGACAGAATTTTCGCTCAACGTTTGCAGATGTGTTTACTATAAATACATGAAAACTGAACCACTATCGTAAATTGCAACACCATTCAAAGGTAAGGACTATTCGGTGAAATACCTTATGTGAGCTGAACGATAATTGTCTGATTTAACTGTGCGGTATTGGGGTGTCAGATTTCAACAAAATGAACCGGCTTCTAAAGGGTCGGGCAAACTGTGCGGATGTTTTCTCTTTTGAAATGAGTATATCAGTTAAAAAACGTACAATATTCTGGTAATTGAGCTGTGCTAAATAAGCCATGAATATAGATTTGCTCATAATTGCTATAGGCCTATGTTTCATAATATACAATGCGGATTGATGTTTGAAGTTGTTTTGAATAGGATCAAAATGGGAACCTTGCAAGAACCCAGTGCTTTGACAGCCAGACTGCAGAACACTCTCATGTCTTACCATAGCCTGGATGAGAATGAGTGGAGTGTAGCCAAGAAATTGGTGGGTGATACAGTATTTTCACAGTCTATTTAATCACCTCACCGATGTATACCACACACCATATGCTATCTTCAACCACTTACACTTTAAATTCCTCCTAAGCTCATTTTGTTTGTGCAAAACTGCGCTGGCACCAGACTGTTTCTTCTGCTTCTATGGGGTTTCCACTATCTTGATGTTTTTTGTAATCTTACATTGTAGAAAGATGTCACGGTATGGAGAAAGTCATCAGAGGAGTTTCGTGGCTATCTGTAAGTATGGGCCTTCTTTCAGTCATGACTCTGGGCATGACATCACAAATATCATGCATATATTTTGTGTTTTAGCCATATTGCAGTCAATGCATTCCCTTTTATTGATGAAAAAGGAACCCACTGGCCACATACATAAATTAAACGTCTATTCCACGTTGGTTCAACATAATTTAATTGAAATGACGTGGAAACAATGTTGATTCAACCAGTGTGTACCCAGTGGGAAGGTTTATTTGTCTGATCTGATGTGTGATGGTTTTATCTTGCAGGTATAAAGCCCAGGGTATGGTCGACGATAACCCCAATAGAATAGTGGATTACATACGCCCTGGGCCTTATCGATTAGACTGGGATAGTTTGATGACAGCAATGGACATAATAGAAACCCTTGATCAGGTAAACCATCATTCCTTAAGATTTCTTTGATAACGTGATCAAATGGCAAAAGTACAGTATCTTATTTCTCTCTTGAAGATACATGTAGACTGCACAGAGATTTTTTGTGTAATTCTTATTTTACCACACTTAAGTAGACCCACTGCCCTAAATATTACTCAATTTGTCAGAATAATGATATTCCATCCTCTTATTAGGTTATATAAAAGAGCTTTGTCATAGTTAGCATGTTATCCCAAATGAATCAATGGCTAAGTTTATCTCTGTATGTCTGCAGGGCTGTTGTGTGATGAGGTACACTACTGCAGGCCAGCTGTGGAACATCATAGCTCCCAGAGAGTTTATTGATTTCTCCTACACCACAGACTACCAGGATGGACTATTGTCCTGCGGTGAGTAGCAATGTGCAGTGATGGAACCACAAGGGAAGGCAGCATAATGAATACAAATGTGTTGTGTGTAAGGAGTCTGGAGTTCACTGCTTTCTTCTAACTACAGTATTAGTATCTAACTAAAATGCTGAATCCCAAACACCCTCACAGGTTTGATTTTTAAAGATTGTGATCCAGGAAATGTTTTCTGTGTAATAACTCTGTGTCTGTGTGTAATAGTTCTGTGTAGGTGTGTAATAGCTCTGTGTCTGCGACTCTGTCTATGTGTGCAATAGTTCTGTGTAGGTGTGTAATAGCCCTGTGTCTGCGACTCTGTCTATGTGTGTAATAGTTCTGTGTAGGTGTATAATAGCTCTGTGTAGGTGTGTAATAGCTCTGTGTAGGTGTGTAATAACTCTGTGTCTGTGTAATAGCTCTGTGTAGGTGTGTAATAGCTCTGTGTAGGTGTGTAATAGCCCTGTGTCTGCGACTCTGTCTATGTGTGTAATAGTTCTGTGTAGGTGTGTAATAGCTCTGTGTAGGTGTGTAATAGCTCTGTGTCTGCGACTCTGGCTATGTGTGTAATAGTTCTGTGTAGGTGTGTAATAGCTCTGTGTCTGCGACTCTGTCTATGTGTGTAATAGTTCTGTGTAGGTGTGTAATAGTTCTGTGTAGGTGTGTAATAGTTCTGTGTAGGTGTGTAATAGTTCTGTGTAGGTGTGTAATAGCCCTGTGTCTGCGACTCTGTCTATGTGTGTAATAGTTCTGTGTAGGTGTGTAATAGTTCTGTGTAGGTGTGTAATAGCTTTGTGTAGGTGTGTAATAGCCCTGTGTCTGCGACTCTGTCTATGTGTGTAATAGTTCTGTGTAGGTGTGTAATAGTTCTGTGTAGGTGTGTAATAGCCCTGTGTCTGCGACTCTGTCTATGTGTGTAATAGTTCTGTGTAGGTGTGTAATAGCCCTGTGTCTGCGACTCTGTCTATGTGTGTAATAGTTCTGTGTAGGTGTATAATAGCTCTGTGTAGGTGTGTAATAGCTCTGTGTAGGTGTGTAATAACTCTGTGTCTGTGTAATAGCTCTGTGTAGGTGTGTAATAGCTCTGTGTAGGTGTGTAATAGCCCTGTGTCTGCGACTCTGTCTATGTGTGTAATAGTTCTGTGTAGGTGTGTAATAGTTCTGTGTAGGTGTGTAATAGCTCTGTGTCTGCGACTCTGTCTATGTGTGTAATAGTTCTGTGTATGTATGTAATAGCTCTGTGTAGGTGTGTAATAGCTCTGTGTCTGCGACTCTGTCTATGTGTGTAATAGTTCTGTGTAGGTGTGTAATAGTTCTGTTTAGGTGTGTAATAGCTCTATGTCTGTGACTCTGTCTATGTGTGTAATAGTTCTGTGTAGGTGTGTAATAGTTCTGTGTAGGTGTGTAATAGTTCTGTGTCTGTGACTCTGTCTATGTGTGTAATAGTTCTGTGTAGGTGTGTAATAGTTCTCTGTAGGTGTGTAATAGTTCTCTGTGGGGGTGTAATAGCTCTGTGTCTGTGTGTAATAGCTCTGTGTAGGTGTGTAATAGTTCTCTGTAGGTGTGTAATAGCTCTGTGTCTGTGTGTAATAGCTCTGTGTCTGTGTGTAATAGCTCTGTGTCTGTGTGTAATAGCTCTGTGTATGTGTGTAATAGCTCTGTGTAGGTGTGTAATAGCTCTGTGTCTGTGTGTAATAGCTATGTGTCTGTGTGTAATAGCTCTGTGTCTGTGTGTAATAGCTCTGTGTATGTGTGTAATAGCTCTGTGTCTGTGTGTAATAGCTCTGTGTAGGTGTGTAATAGCTCTGTGTCTGTGTGTAATAGCTCTGTGTCTGTGTGTAATAGCTCTGTGTCTGTGTGTAATAGCTCTGTGTCTGTGTGTAATAGCTCTGTGTAGGTGTGTAATAGCTCTGTGTCTGTGTGTAATAGCTCTGTGTCTGTGTGTAATAGCTCTGTGTCTGTGTAGGTGTTTCCTTTTCTGTTCAATTTCCAAAAGTGGTGTTTAACTGAAACATTGAAATTGTTCTAAACTTTAGGGAGTACATTTTTTAAATCTTTCCTTTCCACAAGGTCTATATACAGGGTCAACTTATTTTAGGGAGACCCGGAAGGCCACTCCAGGAAGTTGTCTGACCACAGATTTTGTCTGTCTCCACTATCCACCAGGTATCAGTGTGGAGCATGAGGAGCAGCACCAGAGTTATGTCCGGGGCTTCAACCACCCATGTGGCTGGTTCTGTGTGCCCACCCCAGATAGCACCACCACCCCAGCCCAGAGCCTCCTGACAGGGTACATTCAGACAGACCTCCGGGGTATGATCCCCCAGTCTGTCGTGGACACAGCCATGGCCAGCACCCTCATCAACTTCTACAGTGACCTGCGCAGGGCTCTGAAGAAGGCCTAACCAGTACTAGCCCGGTTGCCAGATTGGTTTATGCTTTAGCCAACTCTGTCGTATTTGTTGTTATACTGAATGTATGGGATGGCAAGGGAAGTAAGAGGGGTTGGCTAAAACACGTTCAAATCTGGCGACTAGGCTAAACCAGTACATCCTAACAGCACTCCTTTTTCAATACACCAGTCGATTGATCAGTCAGTCTATACTCCACCCTCATAGAGGGCTATAGAGATCCAACTCCAATTCACACCAACTCAGGGCAGGATCCAGTTTAGGTTGAAACAGGGTAGGAGTTAAAGGACATGGTCTGACCTGGTCTGCTGCTCACTGGACTTTGGAGTTGTGACGTGTTATTTGTCTGCCCTTTAAATCATTATATAATACTGAAAATTGCTACGAGATTAAGGTAGTACACAAATACTGAAGCACTTGATCAAAGTCGATGTTTGCCTTTTTTGTTGATATTTTTTGCTGATTTCGGACAAACATCGAACATACCCAACAAATTAAATCGTTGGGGGTAGATAGATAAAAAAAAATATATAGGTAGACAGACAGCCAATACAATCAATCCAATGTTGCTTTTAGTTGAAGTTACATGTGAAAGTGTTTGCAGGATTACACATTGGAATTTGACTGGTGTGTCACGCCCTGATCTGTTTCACCTGTCCTTGTGCTTGTCTCCACCCCCCTCCAGGTGTCACCCATCTTCGCTATTATCCCTGTGTATTTATACCTGTGTTCTCTGTCTGTTTGTTGCCAGTTGGTCTTGTTAGTTCAAGTTTATCAGCGGTTTTCCTGGCAGCGCCTATCGTTTCCCAGCCTCTCTTTCCTCGTCATCCTGGTTTTTGACCGTTGCCTGTCTTGACCCTTTACCCGCCTGTCTGACCTCTCTGCCTGAGCCTGCCTGCCGTCCTGTACCTTTGCTCCACCTCTGGATTACTGAACTCTGCCTGACCCTGAGCCTGCCTGCCGTCCTGTACCTTTGCTCCACCTCTGGATTACTGAACTCTGCCTGAGCCTGCCTGCCCGTACCTTTGCTCCACCTCTGGATTACTGATCTCTGCCTGTCCCTGACCCCGAGTCCGCCTGCCGTCCTGTACCTTTGCTCCACCTCTGGATTACTGAACTCTGCCTGTCCCTGACCCCGAGTCCGCCTGCCGTCCTGTACCTTTGCTCCACCTCTGGATTACTGAACTCTGCCTGACCCTGAGCCTGCCTGCCGTCCTGTACCTTTGCTCCACCTCTGGATTACTGAACTCTGCCTGACCCTGAGCCTGCCTGCCTGCCCGTACCTTTGCTCCACCTCTGGATTACTGATCTCTGCCTGTCCCTGACCCCGAGTCCGCCTGCCGTCCTGTACCTTTGCTCCACCTCTGGATTACTGAACTCTGCCTGTCCCTGACCCCGAGTCCGCCTGCCGTCCTGTACCTTTGCTCCACCTCTGGATTACTGAACTCTGCCTGTCCCTGACCCTGAGTCTGCCTGCCGTCCTGTACCTTTGCTCCACCTCTGGATTACTGAACTCTGCCTGTCCCTGACCCTGAGTCCGCCTGCCGTCCTGTACCTTTGCTCCACCTCTGGATTACTGAACTCTGCCTGTCCCTGACCCTGAGTCCGCCTGTCCCTGACCCTGGGTCTTACCTTGATCCCTGATATGGTGCTAATATAACTTGTTGATGTCCATCAAATGTCTTCAACAATAGCTACCGATAACAGTATCCAGCCAGACGTGCATCTATCTGTTTACGTTTTTATAATAATGATTAACTGTAACTCTTTGGACTATAATAATAGATATCAGACACTGATTTGACATTCATCCCAAATATTCCTCGGTGAGGAAATAACAAATGTCACTGCCAGACAAAATCCTTGATAAAAAGAACTACAACAATATGAGTATCAAAGCATGGTACTGTACACTAAAAGCCTCATGTAAAAGAGTTTGCAAAACCCTTTTGAATTATTTTCACATCTGATGGATAACCAGCTCAATATCAAGTACAGCATATTATGTACACTGTAGATTGATGCATTCTTTCCAATTTCATGTGTGTTTTTATTTGTATGCCTTCTTGCCTTTCTTAAATGATTGTTCTGTAATGTAACAGAAGGAAGAAATTGGATGCCACACGTACCTTTTTTGATCCTTCACACTTCTCCCTATTGTTCCTTGCCTTAGGACTAAATGAACATGAGAAGACAACTTAACAATTCTATTCTGAACCAAAATATAAAAGCAACATACAACAATTTCTAAGATTTTACTGAGTTACAGTTCATATAAGGAAATTAGTCAATTGAAATAAATTCATTAGGCCCTAATCTATGGATGTTTTGCTGTTGTTTTATTTCTTTACTTACCTATTGTTCACCTAATACCTTTTTTGCACTTTTGGTTAGAGCCTGTAAGTTAGCATTTCACTGTAAGGTCTACACCTGTACACCTGTTGTAAGGTCTGGGCCTGTACACCTGTTGTAAGGTCTGGGCCTGTACACCTGTTGTAAGGTCTGGGCCTGTACACCTGTTGTAAGGTCTACACCTGTACACCTGTTGTAAGGTCTGGGCCTGTACACCTGTTGTAAGGTCTGGGCCTGTACACCTGTTGTAAGGTCTATACCTGTACACCTGTTGTAAGGTCTGGGCCTGTACACCTGTTGTAAGGTCTGGGCCTGTACACCTGTTGTAAGGTCTGGGCCTGTACACCTGTTGTAAGGTCTGGGCCTGTACACCTGTTGTAAGGTCTGGGCCTGTACACCTGTTGTAAGGTCTGGGCCTGTACACCTGTTGTAAGGTCTGGGCCTGTACACCTGTTGTAAGGTCTGGGCCTGTACACCTGTTGTAAGGTCTATACCTGTACACCTGTTGTAAGGTCTGGGCCTGTACACCTGTTGTAAGGTCTGGGCCTGTACACCTGTTGTAAGGTCTGGGCCTGTACACCTGTTGTAAGGTCTATACCTGTACACCTGTTGTAAGGTCTGGGCCTGTACACCTGTTGTAAGGTCTGGGCCTGTACACCTGTTGTAAGGTCTGGGCCTGTACACCTGTTGTAAGGTCTGGGCCTGTACACCTGTTGTAAGGTCTGGGCCTGTACACCTGTTGTAAGGTCTGGGCCTGTACACCTGTTGTAAGGTCTGGGCCTGTACACCTGTTGTAAGGTCTGGGCCTGTACACCTGTTGTAAGGTCTGGGCCTGTACACATGTTGTAAGGTCTGGGCCTGTACACCTGTTGTAAGGTCTATACCTGTACACCTGTTGTAAGGTCTGGGCCTGTACACCTGTTGTAAGGTCTGGGCCTGTACACCTGTTGTAAGGTCTGGGCCTGTACACCTGTTGTAAGGTCTGGGCCTGTACACCTGTTGTAAGGTCTGGGCCTGTACACCTGTTGTAAGGTCTGGGCCTGTACACCTGTTGTAAGGTCTATACCTGTACACCTGTTGTAAGGTCTGGGCCTGTACACCTGTTGTAAGGTCTGGGCCTGTACACCTGTTGTAAGGTCTGGGCCTGTACACCTGTTGTAAGGTCTGGGCCTGTACACCTGTTGTAAGGTCTGGGCCTGTACACCTGTTGTAAGGTCTGGGCCTGTACACCTGTTGTAAGGTCTGGGCCTGTACACCTGTTGTAAGGTCTGGGCCTGTACACCTGTTGTAAGGTCTGGGCCTGTACACCTGTTGTAAGGTCTGGGCCTGTACACCTGTTGTAAGGTCTGGGCCTGTACACATGTTGTAAGGTCTGGGCCTGTACACCTGTTGTAAGGTCTGGGCCTGTACACATGTTGTAAGGTCTGGGCCTGTACACCTGTTGTAAGGTCTATACCTGTACACCTGTTGTAAGGTCTGGGCCTGTACACCTGTTGTATTCGGCGCACGTGACAAATAAACTTTGATTTGATTTGATGGGCCATGGGTGAGCTTGGGAGAGCATAGGCCCACCCACTTTGGAGCCAGGCTCACCCACTGGGGAATCAGAATGAGTTTTTCCCCACAAAAGGGCTTTATTACAGACACAGTTTCATCAGCTGTCCTGTTGGCTGGTCTCAGACGATCCTGCAGGTGAAGAAGCCAGATATGGAAGTCCTGGGCTGGCGAGGTTACACTTGGTCTGCGGTTGTGAGGCCAGTTGGACGTACTGCCAAATTCTCTAAAATGATGTTGAGGCGGCTTATGGTAGAGAAATGAACATTTAATTCTCTGGCAACAGCTCTGGTGGACTTTCAGCATGTAAGAGACATCTGTGGCATTGTGTTGTGTGACAAAACTGCACATTTTTGAGTGGCCTTTTATTGTCTCCAGCATAAGGTGCACCTGTGTAATGATCATGCTGTTTAATCAGCTTCTTCATATGCCACACTTGTCATGTGGATGTATTATATTGGCCAAGGAGAAATGCTCACTAAGGGATTTAAACCAATTTTGACACAAGATTTGAGAGAAATAAGCTTTTTGTGTGTCTGTAAAATTTTGGGGATCTTTTATTTCAGCTCATGAAACATGAACCAACACTTTAAATGTTGCGTTTATATTTTTGTTCAGTATATTTTCTAAGTTTGATAAACAAAAACAAAAAACTAAAATGAAAGATATTCTTTATAGGACAAGCAGCCCCTAGGCAGATATTAGGAGGGTTATTTATTTTAAGTTATTGTTAGAGTTTGTTAAGTTATAGTATGCTACTATAAAGGCTGTAATATTTAATCAGGGTTGGGATGTAATGGAAACCCTTGTAGTATTTATTTTATAGTACAATACTAAAAAAACATGCTCTGCTTTGCCCCTCTTATCATTTTGGAATTCTTCATACATTTTCTCATGTGATTCAAGATGTCCTATGTTATGTATATTAAAGTTAAAGTACGGTCTTCATGTCTCACCCCATCGCCCTTTCTTGGTCTAATGTTGGGTATGAATCTATGTCATTAAAGGTACACTCCTTTTACTTTGGTTTCCACCACTGTAATCATTTGTTTGTGAAATGGTAAACACAAACGTTATCAGTCAAATCAAATGTATTTTATATAGCAGTTCTTTACAGATACCTAGCCTTAAACCCCAAAGAGCAAGCAATGCAGAAGCAGAAGCACAGTGGCTAAGAAAAACTCCCTAGAAGAAACCTAAGAAGTAGTGGAGGCTGCTGAGGGGAGGATGGCTCATAATAATGGCTGAAACGGAGCAAATGGAATGGCATCAAACAAGGGGGCAACTTTGGTTTTAGAAGTGGGGAGACATAACTTTTTTATTCAAGTACATCATTGCCTCTGGGGCAAAAATTCAATTTTTGGACATGTTGTGCCCCTGGATATAATTGATAACATTCCACTAATTCCGCTCCAGTCATTACCATGACCCCATTCTCCCAAATTAAGGTGCCACCAACCTCCTGTGCTAAGAAGAAACCTAGAGAGGAACCAGGTGCCAAGGGGTGGTCAGTCCTCTTCTGGCTGAACCAGTTGGAGATTTAAGAGTATATGAGGTCATTAATGCCAGATCGTTTTTCAAGACGTGTAATTGTTTATAGATGACCAGCAGGATAAAATAATAACTATGATGGCTGTAGATGGTGCTCAACACTTTTTTTTATTTAACCTTTATTTAACCAGGCAAGCTAGTTGAGAACAAGTTCTCATTTACAACTGCAACCTGGCCAAGATAAAGCACAGCAGAAAAAATGGCATGGCATGAAGAGGTAGGCAATAAATAGGCCATAGTAGCGAAGTAATTACAATTTAGCAGATTAACACTGGAGTGATAAATGAGCCGATGATGATGTGCAAGTAGAGATAGTGGTGTACAAAAGAGTAGAAAGTAAATAAAAACAATATGGGGGTGAGGTAGGTAGATTGGGTGGGCTATTTACAGATGGACTATGTACAGATGCAGCGATCGGTTAGCTGCTCAGATAACTGATGTTTAAAGTTAGCGAGGGAAATATAAGTCTCCAGCTTCAGCGATTTTTGCAATTCGTTCCAGTCACTGGCAGCAGAGAACTGGAAGGAAAGGCGGCCAAAGGAGATGTTGGCTTTGGGGATGACTAGTGAGATATACCTGCTGGAGCGCGTGCTACGGGTGGGTGTTATCGTGACCAGTGAGCTGAGATAAGGTGGAGCTTTACCTAGCATAGACTTATAGATGACCTGGAGCCAGTGGGTCTGGCGAAGAATATGTAGCGAGGGCCAGCCGACTAGAGCATACAGGTCGCAGTGGTGGGTGGTATAAGGGGCTTTGGTAACAAAACGGATGGCACTGTGATAGACTGCATCCAGTTTGCTGAGTAGAGTATTGGAAGCTATTTTGTAAACGACAACGCTGAAGTCGAGGATCGGTAGGATAGTCAGTTTTACTAGCGTAAGTTTGGCAGAGTGAGTGAAGGAGGCTTTGTTTGCGAAATAGGAAGCCGATTCTAGATTTGATTTTGGATTGTTTGGAGATGTTTAATATGAGTCTGGAAGGAGAGTTACAGTCTAGCCAGACACCTAGGTATTTGTAGTTGTCCACATATTCTAGGTCAGAACCGTCCAGGGTAGTGATGCTAGTCGGGCAGGCAGCGAACGGTTGAAAAGCATGCATTTGGTTTAACTAAGAGCAGTTGGAGGCCACGGAAGGAGTGTTGTATGGCATTGAAGCTTGTTTGGAAGTTAGTTAAACACGGTGTCCAAAGAAGGGCCAGATGTATACAGAATGGTGTCGTCTGCGTAGAGTTGGATCAGGGAATCACCCGCAGCAAGAGCGACATGATATATACAGAGAAAAGAGTCAGCCCGAGAATTGAACCCTGTGGTACCCCCATAGCGACTGCCAGAGGTCTGGACAACAGGCACACTGAATTGACACACTGAACTCTATCTGAGAAGTAGTGAATCAGGCGAGGCAGTCATTTGAGAAACCAAGACCTGTTGAGTCTGCCGATAAGAATACGGTGATTGACAGAGTCGAAAGCCTTGGCCCGGTCGATGAAGACAGCTGCACAGTACTCTTTTTATCGATGGCAGTTATGATATTGTTTAGTACCTTGAACGTGGCTGAGGTGCACCCGTGACGAGCTCGGAAACCAGTTTGCACAGCGAAGAAGGTACGGTGGATTTTGAAATGGTCAGTGATCTGTTTATTAACTTGGCTTTCGAAGACTTTAGAGAGGCAGGGCAGGGGGCGGGGGGGCAGAGCTGTTGGCTGGGGTTGGGGTAGCCAGGAGGAAAGCATGGCCAGCCGTAGAGAAATGCTTATTGAAATTTTCGAAAATCATGGATTTATTGGTTTTGATCGTGTTACCTAGCCTCAGAGCAATGGGCAGCTGGGAGGAAGTGCTCTTGTTCTCCATGGGCTTTACAGTGTCCCAAAACCTTTTGGAGTTAGAGGTACAGGGTGAAAATTTCTGTTTGAAAAAGCAAGCCTTTGCTTTCCTGACTGACTGCGTGTATTGGTACCTGACTTCCCCGAACAGCTGCATATCGCAGGGACTATTCGATGCAATTGCAGTCCGCCTGTCACGTCCTGACCGTAGTTCCTTTTTTATGTCTCTATTTTAGTTTGGTCAGGGCGTGAGTTGGGTTGGGCATTCTATGTTTTGGTTCTATGTTTTGTATTTCTGGTTTTGGCCTGGTATGGTTCCCAATCAGAGGCAGCTGTCAATCGTTGTCTCTGATTGAGAACCATACTTAGGCAGCCTGTTTTCCCACTATGGGTTGTGGGTAGTTGTTTTCTGTTTTGTGTTGCTGCACCTTACAGGACTGTTTAGTTTTTGTTTCACTCTCTGTGTTATTTTGTTTAGTGTTTCTGTTCCAATAAATAACATGAACACTTACCACCCTGCGCATTGGTCCGATCCTTCATACTCCTCGTCAGAAGAGGAAGAAAACCGTTACAGAACTACCCACCAAGAAAGGACCAAGCAGCGTGGTAACGAGAGGCAGCGATATCTGGAGAAATGGACATGGGAGGAGATATTGGACGGCAAGGAACCCTGGGCACAGGCTGGGAAGGAAGAACTGGAGGTAGCGAAAGCTGAGCGGCGGCGATATGAGGTAAGGCAGCGCAACAGGCACTAGAGGCAGGGGGGCACACGGGGAGATTGGCGGAGTCAGGCGATAGACCTGAGCCAACTCCCCGTGCTTACCGGAAGAAGCGTAGTACTGGTCAGGCACCGTGTTATGCGGTCAAGCGCACGGTGTTGCCAGTACGTGCTCAGGGCTATAGGCCAGCCCCCCACAAGTGCCATGCGAGAGTGGGCATCCAGCCAGGGTGTATTGTGCCGGCTCAGCGTGTTTGGTCTCCGGTACGCCGTTTCGGCCCAGGGTATCCTGTGCCGGCTCTGCGTGCTGTGTCTCCGGGGCGCTGGGAGGGTGCAGTGTGCCCTATGCCTGCGCTCCGCCCGTGCCGGGGGCATATGGGCACTGAGCCTAAGGGAGAGGTGCGAGTGGTATGCACCAGATCTCCAGTGCTCACCCACAGCCCGGTTCAACCTGCGCCTGCACTCTGGAGGGTCCGGGTTAAAGTGGTCATCCAGCCTGGAGGAGAGGTGCCAAGGCTGCGCACCAGAGCTCCAGTGCTCCCCCACAGCCCGGTCCATTCGGCGCCTCCTCCACACACCAGGCCTCCTGTAGGTCTCTCCAGCCTGTGGCAGCCCCACGCACCAGGCTGTCTCTCAGTTTCCTCCCTCCAGGTTCTCCCGCCTGTCCTGCGCTTCCAGAGCCTCCCTCCTGTCCGGAGCTGCCAAAGCCGCCCGTCAGTCAGGAGCTGCCAGAGCCTCCCGTCAGACAGGAGCTACCAGAGCCGCCTGTCAGTCAGGAGCTGCCAGAGCCGCCCGTCAGACAGGAGCTGCCAGAGGCGCCCGTCAGTCAGGAGCTGCCAGAGCCGCTCGTCAGTCAGGAGCTGCCAGAGCCGCCCGTCAGTCAGTAGCTGCCAGAGTCTCCCGCCTGTCCGGCACTGCCAGAGTCTCCCGCCTATTCGGGGCCTGCTGTAAGGGCCCCCAGTCTGGGGTCGGCGGCGAGTGTCGGCGCTCCAAAGGCGCCACTTAAGTGGGCCAAGACTATAGTGGAGTGGGGTCCACGTCCCGCGCCAGAGCCGCCACCACGGACAGACGCCCACCCAGACCCTCCCCTATGGGTTTAGGTTTTGCGGCCGGAGTCCGCCCCTTTGGTCCGATCCTTCATACTCCTCGTCAGAAGAGGAAGAAAACCGTTACACCGCCACAGGATGTTTTTGTGCTGGTCAAGGGCAGTCAGGTCTGGAGTGAACCAAGGGCTATATCTGTTCTTAGTTCTACATTTTTTGAAAGGGGCATGCTTTTTTAAGATGGTGAGGAAATTACTTTTAAAGAACGACCAGGCATCCTCGTCTGACGGGATGAGGTCAATATCCTTCCAGGATACCCAGGTTGTTTGACCGCGGACCCATAGCGGATACAGGCAATAAGGCAGTGATCGCTGAGATCCTTATTGAAAACAGCAGGGGTATATTTGGAGGGCAAGTTGGTCAGGATAATATCTATGAGGGTTAGGGTTAGGGTTAGGGTTAGGGTTGCCCATGTTTACGGATTTAGGGTTGTATCTGGTGGGTTCCTTGATGATTTGTGTGAGATTGAGGGCATCTAGCTTAGATTGTAGGACTGCCGGGTTGTTAAGCATATCCCAGTTTAGGTCACCTAATAGAACAAACTCTGAAGATAGATGAGGGGCAATCAATTCACATATGGTGTCCAGCTGGGAGCTGAGGGGGGACTATAAACAGGCGGCAACAGTGAGAGACTTATTTCTGGAGAGATTCATTTTTAAAATTAGAAGTTCGAACTGTATGGGCATAGACCTGGAAAGTATGACAGAACTTTGCAGGCTATCTCTGCAGTAGATTGCAACTCCTCCCCCTTTAGCAGTTCTATCTTGACGGAAAATGTTGTAGTTGGGTATGGGCTCATTGTGGGTGAAAAGATACATTAATATGACATGACTGTTCTAGTCGTGTGTGTCAGATTAGCCTGAGAAAATGCTCATTACTCTCAATATTCACATATTTAAAATGCTCTATAATGTCTAAAATACAACCTCTTATTGTTTTGTGCAGCATGTCTGCCCCCTGGTGGTCAGCTAATGGGTGTTCTGCACTTTTCAGTTGTGCGAGTTCTGTACTTGTCAAATCTCTGCTACTCCATCTGCAATGAATACCTGCAGGTGCGCTTGATTTAATGTATTTGATGTGTGGATGATAGCAATTAAATCGGTAAGTGATACAGTATTTTCACAGCATCTGTGTCGTGATCCCTGTGACCACTGTCAGGGGGTCCTTTAACATCAGTGAGGTGAAGGTTTTTTTCAGAGTTTGATAGTCACGTGCACAGGGTTTCAGGTGTGATTGCAGGGTACAGTGAACATTTGTGTGTGTGTGTGTGTGTGTGTGTGTGTGTGTGTGTGTGTGTGTGTGTGTGTGTGTGTGTGTGTTTGTGAGGCAGACAGGCCCCTTCAGACAACCTGTTGCTGTTTAACAGCCTTAACGGCCGCTGCTGCAACCTGGTCCTTATGAGTGTCACATAACAACATTGGTCTGGTTTAGCCAATTTGCTGTTGTCTTTCCAAACTTGCTAAACATAAGGCAAGACTGTGATGTTTTACTGTTGAGTTTAGAAACAATCGCATCAGGGATTATGTTTAATCAGTAACAGATCTTCTACTGGGTTGTGTTGTACTCTGCTGTATTCATTATAATGTGTCCTTTGTCAGTTTATTTGACCATAGGGAATCACAACATCCCTGCAGAGAGAGAGAGAAAGAGACTGAGAATTAAGGGAAAGAAAAAAGAGAGAGATAAACAGTGATAGACCACCTCTAGGCTGTGCCTACACTTTCGATACCCAGTCATAAATTAGTCATCAGTATCACTTCCCTGTTGTGATCTTATTTCCACACAGCCCTCTAGTCTAATTGCAGGTGCGCTCGATTGTGCTGATCTGACCTGGCCATTGGGTGCACTTTAGGACTAATAAATGGGTCATGCGGTGTGCCGGGAGAGCTAAATCGCCGAGAAGCTACAGGTAGATCGTACTTTTTCGACTGACGTCACTCCCAGGGATGGGCTTGTCACGTGGTTAAAGTCTGCGCTATCTTGTGGAAAACAACCTCTGAGCTTTAAGGGAAAAAACTGGGAGAAAAACTACTGGAGATAACAAGCTAATTTAGCAGGGGCAAAGGTAAGCCCAAACTATTTCAACAAAGCACTCTAATAATCACAATTTTTGTAAATGACCACGTAGACCGAAGTCTATTGCTTTACCATAACATATTCAGAAGCTACTTTTCACTCCAGTGTTGCCGGAGAAGGGAGCCAAGTTTCTAATTCGTCGCAACGACTGCATTCGAATAGCTTATTTCCGATAGCCTTACCAGATAAACAATCCACTATTACGTCCAAGAAGGTTATGAACCTGTCTTTATTATTAAATGCGACAAACTAAATCCAACATTCACAGACATTGAAAAGGTAGGCTGAACTGCCATTACAGCGAACGTGCCCTTTGAAACAACCGAGTCAGGGGTGCTGGATACAATATAACGTTACTGTATTAAGTTATATTTTGTTTCAAGTCAAGTGATAGTGTAATAAGCAATAATATAAAGATTCGTATGGTAGGCCTAATTATTCCTGTCTTTCAATTGTTGTTTTACTTCACCTGTGAAATACCCTTATGTTTTTGTTAATAGTATTATAGATCATTTGAATGGTTTGCTTTCACAAATTGCAGGGCAATTCAAAATGCATTTTGAACAATTAAAATGCATTGTTTTATTTGTTTTATCAGTAGGCTATAATGATATAGTGCTTTAGCCCCGGGCTACTCTTTTCTTTTACCACCTACAGTGGGGCAAAAAAGTATTTAGTCAGCCACCAATTGTGCAAGTTCTCCCACTTAAAAAGATGAGAGGCCTGTAATTTTCATCATAGGTACACTTCAACTATGACAGACAAAATGAGAGAAAAAAATCCAGAATATCACATCGTAGGATTTTTAATTAATGAATTTGCAAATTATGGTGGAAAATAAGTATTTGGTCACCTACAAACAAGCAAGATTTCTGGCTCTCACTGACCTGTAACTTCTTCTTTAAGAGGCTCCTCTGTCCTCCACTCGTTACCTGTATTAATGGCACCTGTTTGAACTTGATATCAGTATAAAAGACACCTGTCCACAACCTCAAACAGTCACGCTCCAAACTCCACTATGGCCAAGACCAAAGAGCTGTCAAAGGACACCAGAAACAAAATTGTAGACCTGCACCAGGCTGGGAAGACTGAATCTGCAATAGGTAAGCAGCTTGGTTTGAAGAAATCAACTGTGGGAGCAATTATTAGGAAATGGAAGACATACAAGACCACTGATAATCTCCCTCGATCTGGGGCTCCATGCAAGATCTCACCCCGTGGGGTCAAAATGATCACAAGAACGGTGAGCAAAAATCCCAGAACCACACGGGGGGACCTAGTGAATGACCTGCAGAGAGCTGGGACCAAAGTAACAAAGCCTACCATCAGTAACACACTACGCCGCCAGGGACTCAAATCCTGCAGTGCCAGACGTGTCCCCCTGCTTAAGCCAGTACATGTCCAGGCCCGTCTGAAGTTTGCTAGAGAGCATTTGGATGATCCAGAAGAAGATTGGGAGAATGTCATATGGTCAAATGAAACCAAAATATAACTTTTTGGTAAAAACTCAACTCGACGTGTTTGGAGGACAAAGAATGCTGAGTTTCATCCAAAGAACACCATACATACTGTGAAGCATGGGGGTGTAAACATCATGCTTTGGGGCTGTTTTTCTGCAAAGGGACCAGGACGACTGATCCGTGTAAAGGAAAGAATGAATGGGGCCATGTATCGTGAGATTTTGAGTGAAAACCTCCTTCCATCAGCAAGGGCATTGAAGATGAAACATGGCTGGGTCTTTCAACATGACAATGATCCCAAACACACTGCCCGGGCAATGAAGGAGTGGCTTCATAAGAAGCATTTCAAGGTCCTGGAGTGGCCTAGCCAAATCTTTGGAAGGAGTTGAAAGTCCGTGTTGCCCAGCAACAGCCCCAAAACATCACTGCTCTAGAGGAGATCTGCATGGAGGAATGGGCCAAAATACCAGCAACAGTGTGTGAAAACCTTGTGAAGACTTAAAGAAAACATTTGACCTCTGTCATTGCCAACAAAGGGTATATAACAAAGTATTGAGAAACTTTTGTTATTGACCAAAAACTTATTTTCCACCATAATTTGCAAATTAATTAATAAAAAATCCTACAATGTGATTTTCTGGATTTTTCTTCTTCTATTTTTGTCTGTCATATTTGAAGTGTACCTATGATGAAAATTACAGGCCTCTCTCATCTTTTTAAGTGGGAGAACTTGCACAATTGGTGGCTGACTAAATACTTTTTTGCCCCACTGTATATGATTTTGGAGACTTGCATTTTTAGTCAATTACATTGTAGAATGTGTATCCATTTAATGTGTGTATAAACCCAAATACTAATTTTTGTGTCTGCAGGTGATTCCTGGATGTATATATGATCTGTATGTCCAGACAAGGTTTGCACTCTGACCTGCAAGCCAATGTAAGTCGTGCTGAGTGACTGCGTGTGAAAGAGGTATTCCAACACAGTATGTTCATTTATCATAATCTAATAACATAATTTATCCTCTCCAATTGAAGATGGCATGTTGGCTGATGATCATCAATAATATATTTTTGTGTCACTACTGCTAGTAATTAAAGCAACACACTGCTGACTATCCAACCCTTACAAAAAAAGATAGCGGTTTTGAAACTGCAGTAAAAGTGTAGTAACTGCAGTCGACTGTGGTATTTTGGACACAGTATTTGCAGCAGTTCTACTGCGCTCTAACTCAAATCGAATGTTATTGGTCACGTGTCAAATACAACGGGTGTAGACCTTACCGTGAAATGCTTACATACAAACCCTTAACCAACAATGCAGTTCAAGAAATAGAGTTAAGGAAATATTTACTAAATAATGTAAAGTTTAAAATCAAAAAGTAACAGAATAAAATGACATAACAATAACGAGGCTATATACAGGGTGTACCGGTACCGAGTCAATGTGCAGGGGTACAGGTTAGTTGAGGTACTTTGTAAAGGGACTATGCATAGATAATAAACAGTGAGTAGCAGAAGTGTATAAAAAACTGCAGTTATACTGCACTCTGACTGCAATATTTTTTTGTAAGGGACATTACTCTAGTACTCAATAGTCCAATGTAGGCTAGCCTATTTGCCCACTTCCTTATTTAGTTGTGGCACAAAAATGTGTTCCTGACTCAACTTGCACTCATTCATTGGTACTTTTAGGGTGTTTTCACATATTGTCGTCTTTAAAAGAACTGATCGCCGTCCTCTTTAAAGTGCTAAATAACTCTGTTCACTTCAACTATTTTGTCCTCTTTGCATTGGCATTGCTATGTTTAGAAAGGAACCAAGATATTTCTCCAACATGCACTCTGGATTTTTTACATAGAGCAGGACAAACCATCTTTTTGGGGGGGGAACCTGAACATCATCATATTCTCTCTTTTGTGGCACCTATGTGAGGGTTTAGGGCAGGGGAAAAGGTGTTGCAGTAGTCTAGTGTGTGGTGCGGGAATAATGACACACGAACCTGGGGAGTGTTGTGTTCACATTGTCCTAAAAATGGGAACCTGACTACGGAATTCAAGCGAACCGGACTCCGATCACCTCTTGATGGTCTCAGTTCGGTTCGCTTCAGGGGATCTTTTGAGGGGTCTGCGTTTCTTTGGCGTGTTCACACTGCACACTGCTTAAAAAATTAAGCAAACCCTAAAAAAAAAGGCTGAAAGGGACCAAGTGTGAAAACACCCTAAGTGCAGCTACTCCAGCTCTCTACCATTCTTGATGACCTATGGTTTAGGGTTAATCTTCTATGGTGCTTGGGTCAGCATATAGTTTTGGGCTGGTATCTATGGTTTGGTATACCATTACATTGTGCATGTTTGGTTGACGTTATCAGTGGTGTGCCTGTTTTTTAAGTTTGCAATCTGGGATTTCTGATTGTTTTGACACATTTCCTGCTTCTGCTTTCCTCATTTATTGTGCTCTTGTAATCTCTTCTTGCTGTACTTATTTCATCATCATGCCATTCATCCTAAAAGATTTTTAATACTTTTGTGAAATATAAAAAGTTTCGATATTTAGCTGTTTTGAAAAGGGCACTATAACTTTTGTGTGTGTGTGTACTCGTGTGCGGGTATGTGTGTGCAGGGCTCATCTCTTTCCCCATGACCTCTGGAGGAGGTCCCTGCGGCCGCACTGAGCGTGTCCGTCATGAACCCCATTACGACCAGGTCCCGCCAGGCTCCCTACGCCGAAACGACCCCTTTGACCTTCAACCCCTGAGGTACCAGCGGAGCACCGAACTAGCCCTGAGCTCTGATCCCCTTCCGCCCCCCCCCCTGCCCGACCAGCCCCCTGTGGGGCCCGAGTATGACCCCAGCGTCAGTGAGGACAACCCAGACCCTGACCCAGATCCACACCTCGAACTAGACCCTGCCCTCGACATAAAACCGGTCCACCGTTTCATCCCTGACTCGTGGAAGAGCTTCTTCCGAGGGACCAGTCTCCGCAGCAGCAAGCCCTGCCCCATGCCTGCCTCCTCCTCCTCCTCCTCTAACAACAACAACAGCACCAGTGGCGGGGTGCGCTGCTCGCCCCCACACTCGCCCTCCCTGCCCAGATCCTACCGGGACCCCTATGGGGGGTCGGGGGGAAGCAGCTACAACTCCCGCAAGGAGCTCCTGGGAGTGGGTGACCACCAAGAGTCAATTTCGGGACGCACACTCCACACGGCGCTCACCTACAGCGAGCGGGTGGAAGAGTACCACGAGCGCTACGGCTACATGAAGTCCTGGGCGGGCCTGCTGAGGATTCTGGGATGCGTGGAGCTGCTGCTGGGTGCAGCGGTGTTCGCCTGCGTGTGCGCGTACGTGCACAAGGACAACGAGTGGTTCAACATGTTTGGCTACTCCTCGCCTGGAAGTGCATACGGAGGCTACGGAGGTGGGATGTACGGAGCAGGCACCGGAGGGTCCTACTACTCGGGTCCTCAGACTCCGTTTGTGTTAGTTGTGGCGGGGCTGGCCTGGATCGTGACTGTGATATTGTTGGTGATAGGGATGACTATGTACTACCGCACCATCCTACTGGATTCCTCCTGGTGGCCCCTGACAGAGTTTACTATAAACCTGGCCATGGCCGTGCTCTACATGGCTGCAGGTGGGTGGGAAGTGAACTACACACTTTAGAGAGAGAATGCAATGCTATGTCAATGTAAACTATGATGATGGTTACTATTATTTGTGGTTCTTCCAACTGCTTAGCTGGTTATAGCATGATACTTGTAACACCAGTGTTGTGGTTGACTCCAGCAGGGGCCATACATTTTATAATAATATACAGTAACTGTGTTGACTCGTTGGATAAAAGTATTTACTAAATGACCATACTACTATCATTATTAGCTGTAGTCTACGTCAGGGACACCACGCGGGGCGGTCTCTGCTCCCTTCCCATCTTCAACAATGGCATCAACGGGGCTTTTTGCCGCACCGAGGCCGGACAGACAGCCGCCATCATCTTTCTGTTCGTCACCATGGTGATCTACCTGATCGGGGCCATTGTGTGTCTGAAGTTGTGGCGGCACGAGCAGGCACGCATGTACCGGGAAAAGTATGGCCTGGAGGTGAGATTGTGGGTGTGTGCCTGAGGCACGAGGTTAAAAGTTAGGACTGAGAAGAAAGTTACATTTCTGTGAGGATGTCTAAGTTGCAGGTATTATTTGCATTCATTGGTGTCTGATTCAGAAAATCCAACAGTTGACGCAAGCTTGGCAATGAAAATAAAGCTGTTTGAACCACTACACTAATGAGAGGGTGAGAGGGGTGTGAATGAGTGCATGTGCGTGTTCACACTGAGTGATGGTCCATTGAGAGAGCATTGTTCATTAGTGGATGGGGGTTGCCATGGTAGCTTGCTATGTTCTATGTTAATTGCTAGGCGGCTCAGGTACCACTTGTTCTATCGCTTTCATTCAGTTCTCATGTGAGGAAGAAAATCTGTTCTAGTTATGAAAACATTGGAGCAATAGTTTTTGGTAACATTTTATTTGGATAGTCCATCTGTAGATGCTCTACAGACTCAGTAATATTTAAACTATCTACCAACCTTAACCCTTATTCTAGAACTAACCTTAACCCTTATTCTAGAACTAACCGTAACCTTGCTTATACACAGATAATTTGACAATCTGTACAGCATCTACAGATAGACTTTCCAAATCAAGTGTGACCTTGTCTTTCTGTATGCTGTATAGATTGAGTGCGCAAAATATTAAGAATGCCTGATCTTTCCACGACAAACTGACTAGGTGAATCCAGGTGAAAGCTATGATCCCTTATTGATGTGACTTGCTAAATCGACTTTAGTCAGTGTAGATGAAGGGCAGGAGACATGTTAAAGAAGGATTTTTAAGCTTTGAGACAATGGAGACATGGATTGTGTATGTGTGTCATTCAGAGGGTGAATAGGCAAGACAAAATATTTAAGTGCCTTTGAACAGAGTATGGTAGTAGCTGCCAGGCGCACTGGTTGTATCAAGAACTGCAACGCTGCTGGGTTTTTCACGCTCAACAGTTTCCCATGTACATCAAGAATAGTCCACCACCCAAAGGACACAACTGTGGGAAGCATTGGAGTCAACCTGGCCCAGCATCTCTGTGGAATGCAAAAGGGGGGGTGCAACTCAATATTAGGAATGTGTTCATAATGATTTGTACACTCAGTGTATATGCAGTCTTATATTACATAAATATAAGCTCTTTTTTTTGCAGAAGTGTCATTTTAGACTTACACAACTTCTGTTTTGTTATTACGCAGATGCATACGACAGATTTCCCTGCGGCGCGGTCTTTGGTAAGCATTTACTGCTGAGCTTAATGTTTTTATTTATGGCTTAATGCCAACAAAGAAATCTATGGTGTTGATCAGCTCCTTAGTGTTACACATACTCCAGTTACATCCATGGTCTATATTTCTATGGTTTTGTCTTTGTTCTTCTTTCTCCCAGATGCCGGTTCCAGAGCCAATTCAGGGTTCTACTGTGGTTCCCATCCAGGCTGCGGTACCCAAGGCAGGGCCACCGAAGGTTCTACAGGGAGCTATCCCTTCTGGTCACATCCCCAAACCAGTCATCATGCCTGACTATATAGCGTGAGTGGCATCTTCACACACAGGGCAGTGGGAGAGTAGTTGATACAGGGGTTTTATTGATAGAATTCAAGCACTATGTTCAAATCTGAATTTAGTTTATTTGAAAGCTTTCAGGGAATGCACAGAGATTGCATTGGTGCATGGAATTATGCTCAGGATGTTAAATTATTAGGACAAATATCTGCCCTGTAATGTTAAGCGGGTGTAAAAAAAGGACAGTCAATCTAACACAAAGGTAGAATGTGCAATGCTTACTGAGTCCTCTGGCGGGATTGTAAGTAGAATGTCATGTGGGCTGATTGTACTTCCCACTAAACAAAAACCATGAGCCATATGCAAATTCAAGCTCTGCCTAACCAGTCTAGACAGGAATTGTAATTTTATTTCTCTGGACATTTTGGGGGCAAATCCTAAGCGTTCAGGAGAAAAATAGCTTCTTTGTTGTTTTTAATTCTACACATTTTCGCCACTCGTAGTGAGCACAATGTTGAATTTTCGGCCTTCATGATGTAAATATCCTTTGTTGTTTTTATCACTCCCATAACAATGACCATGTTTGTTCTTATCCCTCTTATAATCATTAAGCCTGTTTAAGTTTAACACTTTACATTGAGTTGCCCTAATGCCTTGCAACTATTTTAGTACTCAGAATGTAATTACCCAGTTCTGCATGGTATGTACATATTAGGTTACATTGAATAATAATAAGACAGGAAAATTGTGTTTTAATTAGTAAAGGGTGTAGTAACTGTGTATTTACATTGACAACAATAACTGTATACCTTAATAAATATACATTTTGTAAAGTAAATACATTAATACCTTGCAGTAATACATTTAATTTCTGTAAAGTGTGACTGATCTCTGTTTCACTGTAGTAAGTAGGCTACCCTGTGTTCTTTCTAGACCTGTTGTTGGAAGTAAAGTTACACTGTCTGCCATGGAGGAAGCCCCCTTTGCTTTCTGCCTCTCGTGTTGTAATAATGAATCCTCTGTTCCTCCGCTGCCCACTCTCTTCCCCCCTGCAGTAAGTACCCAACCATCCGTACGGTCGATGAGCGGGACCAGTACCGGGCTGTGTTCAATGACCAGTACTCTGAGTACAAGGAGCTCCACGCCGACGTGCAGGCCACCACCAGGAAGTTTGATGAGCTGGACGCCATGATGCGTGCCCTACCCCAGCACCCCAACAGTCAGATGGTGATTGGCCATGTCCTGCTGTTACGCAACCACACATTCACTTCCTGTTTATTATTTTTGTTCTTTTCTTGTTGATCGCATCTATTTGGTCTAAGAGTCTTCCTCTCTCTTTGTCTGCTGTAATTAACACTGATATTAAAAGAACTGGATAGGTGACGGGAAATAGCATTATAAACATCAGCCATATTGCTTTCACCTAGCATGTTTTCAGATCAGTGCCGATGGAGACAATGAGAGGAAGCCATATTGAGAATATCAACACTAAATAGTTGTTTGTTCTGCTCTCATTGTGGTGCTCTGCCTCACCCCCGTCCCCCCCGTCCTCAGACTTCCTTGAATCCTCCCCCTCTATTTCCTCTCCCCTGTACTTCTCCTCCACCCTCCACTTCCTCTCAAAGCCATCAAACTGTACTTTCGATTCCTGAAGTTTCCTGATTTTTGAACTTATTACAATCTTGCATTATCTTTATTTCACCAGGAGTATGACCGCGTAAACAAAATCCTTCAGGAGTACCAAAGGAAGAAAAATGTGAGTTTGTCCCCTGCCTTTCTCTCAATCATTCAGCTGCCCATATTGTAACAGTTGCCAACTCCAATTGGCCCTATATTCAGATTAAAAGACCTAGCCTATCCTTGTAAATGAAGCACCATTAGCAGACAGGGTGTAGTAAGTCACCTGTGTGCCAGTGGTTGTTAATCTATACTGCCACTGTGGGAAAGATTCATCGAGCATGAGTGGGCAGAGAGGGGAAGTGTGTGTGTGTGTGTTCTTCTATCCTTGTGGGTCCTTAAAATCACCAAGTTCCCACAAGTAAAACAAGGAACATTCTCCTTTGTGGGGACATTGGTTATTTTAAATTCAGGGGTTCGGGTTACAATTAGGGTTAGGTTTGGTTTAGGGTTAGGTTTGGTTTAGGGTTAGGTTTGGTTTAGAGTTGGGTTTGGTTTAGATTTGGGTTTGGTTTAGAGTTAGGTTTGGGTTAGGTTTGGTTTAGAGTTAGGTTTGGTTTAGAGTTAGGTTTGGTTTAGGGTTGGGTTAGGTTTGGTTTAGGGTTAGGTTTGGTTTAGAGTTAGGGAAAATCTTCTGACATTTAAGGAAATGTATTTTAGGTCCCTCGAGGATAGAAGAACATAACGTGTGTGCTTCTGTTCCGGCATGAGGAAGTATTGAATTTCCTTGCAAACCTTCTCACATGAATGGGCTCATTGTGTTTTCTCGAAACCTAGAGGTAGAGGAAACAGCATCACTTCATATTCAGCACAGTGCTGATGGTCTCTATCCTTCTTTATTTAAAAGGAGTGGGGTCAGGGAAAACACACAAGCTGAACTTGTATAAAAAAAGTAGTACTAAACTTCTTCTCCCTGGCACACTCTACTAACTCACAATGCTGTTTAATATCACAATTATCCATGCTAAGCTTCTTCTCCCTGGCACACTCTACTAACTCACAATGATGTTTAATATCACAATTATCCATGCTAAGCTTCTTCTCCCTGGCACACTCTACTAACTCACAATGCTGTTTAATATCACAATTATCCATGCTAAGCTTCTTCTCCCTGGCACACTCTACTAACTCACAATGATGTTTAATATCACAATTATCCATGCTAAGCTTCTTCTCCCTGGCACACTCTACTAACTCACAATGATGTTTAATATCACAATTATCCATGCTAAGCTTCTTCTCCCTGGCACACTCTACTAACTCACAATGATGTTTAATATCACAATTATCCATGCTAAGCTTCTTCTCCCTGGCACACTCTACTAACTCACAATGCTGTTTAATATCACAATTATCCACACTTGAGTTCTACATGTGGCATGTTATTGGCCTTACATTGTCTTTTTGACATTTGCCACAGAGCTAATTCCTATGCATTATGCTTAGCCCATAAGACGTTTCTGCCATGCAATGATGCATATGCCAGTAACTCTTTAAACTGGATTTCGATTTGCCAGAGCATTGCAGGATAACTGATAGGTTTGGTTAGTTTGAAAATTGAAGAAATGTGAAACTTCTCTTCTCTCTCGCTGTTAGGATCCTACGTTCCAGGAGAAGAGGGAGCGCTGTGAGTACCTGAAGAACAAACTGGCCCACATTAAACAGAAGATCCACGAGTACGACAAGGTCATGGAGTGGAACGATGGCTACGGCTAAACCAGCATGGCCTATCTGTCTGGGGAGACCACTGGGAACCATTAGGAGACCAGTTAAAACTAGTAGGGACCAGTTTAAAATAATGGAAAACATATGGGGACCAGTGCAAACAGATGGGAGCCATTTTTAGTTTAAATTTGATTAGGAATGAAACCGGTTCAGGCTGGTTAGAACGGGGGTTTAAAATGGTGTCCCTTTCAGAGACTGCACTTTTTGAACCGGAACATTTTCTTAATTCAACCCCAAAAGAAATTGGAGTGTGTGTGTGTGTGCGCATGATGGAGAATTGACCAAAGGGGCATCTGGAGCAATGCTTTACTTTTTTACTGAAAATGACATTGATATGCAAACAAAGACCAGTATGGTACTGTAACTGGACATACAGTGGTATCTAAGGCCTGCTAATCCATTTCACCATACTCACGCAACACCAGCTGCTCAAGTGTTTCACAAAGGGAGAACAGGATTAGGCTACAATCCTTCAAATGGATCATGGAAATTGTTGCATGCGTTTACATATTACATTTTTACATGCTTTTATCAATCACTTTTTTCTACTCCCTCCATTCCTTGACTCCTAGCTCACTGACTCATTGGAACACTAGAGTGATGATGGTCATGTTGCAATCCATTTTGTTTTTACTCAATCACTGTGCAAACTTTACAACCACTGTTCAACCACTGTCCAAAGTTAACTTATGAGGTAACCGTGATACTATGGCTCACTTTGGGTATGGTTTACTACCTGAACTCTTCAACTGCTGTATCTCAAGACTGTCTGTGTTATACACTGACCATCTGGAGGATTTGTGAATTTCCAAATCATCATATTGTGAGAATCAGGTAACATACAGGTGTCCCTCCTGAGTGATGATTATGCTTTTTGGAAAGATCACACACCACTTCTGATATATTTAATGACCACACTAATTTCTGTGTAGTTTTAGTACCATGTTCTACCATTTCATTAAACAACACTACTTATTTCCTCCTCTTGTGTTAGGCTAGCAGTTTGTAGTAGTGAATAACCTTTGCATGTGCCTTGGTGTGTTAATGTAAATAAATGACTGTTATATTTATGTCTTGTCTTCTATCATTTTGTGACTACATTTAAATGTTGTTTTCCTGTATTAGACCAAATGTGATATTTAGAAAGGTTTTTTTGGGGGGGGGGGGTTATTTCGAAAGTCATCCATGATGAGTTGGTGCTTGCTGTCTCTGAGACTACACCTCTGCTATTGCATGTCTGTTTTTGTATTATTTAGTAGTAGGTCCTACAAGCAGGGCTGTCAGTTTGCCACTCTCCTTAACATACAGTAAAATGTCTGAAATTGAAAAACAAGCAATTGTTTTTGATAGCTCACAGGATCTGCAAATTACAGGGTCTGCATACACTTGGCAGTTTACTTTTGTCATTGATGTTACAGTAAAGTATTTTTGCTGATGGAAAATCCATCGATTTACAGTCTGCTTTATGCAAACTTGTGAAATAGGCCTACTGCATTTGCAGCTATTCAATGACACTTGTAACAAACTAGATGTTTTCCATTATATGTATACCGCAGGGATGTATATAAATATGTTTGTAGTTTCTGGCTTCTGACACTTGCTTACCACCGAACTGAATGGAAGACACAGGGAAAAGAAAAAGGCTAGCCTAGGCTACTCCCAGAGGAAGCCTCTTGTAAGGCCTACCAAGCAACGAAAATAAAACATTAGTGCACGTGCATTTGACTTGGATTATTTTCGTTTTGTTTCACTTCTGTTGACTTTGTTTCGCTTCAATACATTATTCGTTGTAACAACTCTTCATTGTGGTACAAGCCTGCCTGATGGAGATGAGAGGAAACCAGACACCCTTCACATTCGGGGGCGGGGAAATGTGTGTGTGTGGGGGTGGGTGTGTGGGTGTGGGGTGTGTGTGTGTGTGTGTGGGGGGGTGAAGGGGCGGGTCATATTTTGACGATGCAACACCTGAACAAGGTGTGGCCTGTTATTGAGAATCGGACGGAATTTCACCAGAAAGCACTGGTGTCAGACGCGCTGACTATTTTCCAACAGGTGAGTGGTTCGGCTTTATTTTGTGGAACATTTGTTTAATTGTGAAATCGTGTTTGTGGTAAGATCACATGATCTTTTTTCGCAACGTTATCTTAATTAAAATGTCGTGTTGGAAACGAAACAAAAGTTTTTTTTTTGTATCAACATTTGTTCAGCCCAGTTCAAACGCTTTACTGATATTATTTTATTGGTTATGAGTAGCCTATGATTTAACAACGGGATCAACAACTAGATTAATTCAAGGTCCGAGCCCCCCCCCCACACTCCCCCCACTCCCCGGAGCGGATGGTCGGGGAGGAACTGAAAATAATTACAAATAGTTTGTCGATTGCAAATTGACTTCAAGAATCTATAACATGTTTGCCTAAAACATAATCATTTCAAACCTTGCTTATATTTGTTTTTACAGTCTTATGTCCAACAATAAAACTTGGGGGGGGCCAAATTAATCCACCCGCAGGTCAAATTCGTCATGTGGCAGCCAGTTGGGGAACCCTCATTTAAGAAATCAGTAATGCATGTCAGTTACTGTGTCATTATTCAGGTTCAAAATGTTGCAGATATAAATTTAACGTGGTTGACAAGCCATATGGCTTATGTGGATTAGAGAATACCGCAGATAATTGTCCTCATTATTTAAAGCTGAATACCCCACTGAAAACACCTCTTTGTTGACCGGTGTTTTTTTTTTTGTCACACCTGTTCTCACTGTTTCCCTTGGGGAGGAAGCCTTGTCATTATTCACTGTGTTTTGTAACTCTCCTGTAGACACTGAGGCAGTGAGCTGTATGTTTCTTTGCTTTATTCTAATGTTTTTTTCTCCAACAGAGCTCAAACAGTTTTAAAGAGAGAGACCCTTCGGGCACCTGTGGATTCAGGAATGTCTTCCAAGCACAACGGGAGTCCGCCTCCCTATGAGTCAGATGGATAGTGAGTCTTAACTTTTACTTTACCCCTACTATATCCTTGTCAAAAGGTTTATGACCTTCCTGACCTATACATATTTGATATACTTGTTGGGTGGAAAAGGCATGAACTTTTACCTAAAGGTTTGATCTTGTATTATGTTTATCGAAAACCATAGTAGTGCGATAACTCCTACTATACGAGGTGTTTGCTCAATAGAGATTGTAGCTTGTGTTGTTGGCCCAAGGCAGTTTATATCTCTCCTCTATATGTGTCTCACACACAATTGTCTTTGCTAACTCGCTCATCCTACAATTTATGTTCCTACACTTGACACCCCCACTCTGTTACAATCCACGTTTAATCGGTTGTCTGTCTCCCTCTGCAGTCATGAGCCACCCCAGCCGGCATACTCCTACTACCCCGACGATGAGTTCCAGCACTTCTACAAATGGACGTCTCCCCCGGGCATCATCAAGCTGATGGCCATCATCGTCATTGTCCTCTGTGTGGCCATATTCGCCTGTGTGGCCTCTACGCTGGCCTGGGACAGCCAGGGGGCCATGTCTGGCTTCGGTGGTTACGGGGGCAGCTCGTATGGGGGCAGCTCGTACGGAGGCGGTGGTTACTCCGGTAGCTTTGGTGGTGGTGCCTATGGTGCCGGTAACAACTATGGCTACGGTGGACTCGGAGGGAACTACAATGACCCTCGCACTGGCAAAGGATTCATCATTGCCATGGCAGCATTCAGCTTCATCACGGCCCTTGTCATTTTCATCATTGTGGTGTCGAGGCATGGCCTGTCGGAGTCTAGAAGGTTCTACCTAGCTGTGGTGATCATCTGTGCTATCCTGGCCCTGCTGATGCTCATAGCGACTATAGTGTACCTGGTGGCGGTGAATCCCATGGCTCAATCTACAGGGTCGATCTATGGGAGCCAGCTGGCAGGCCTGTGTGCCCAGTACCAGGGACCCCAGGCTTCAGGAATGTTGGTCAACCAGTATCTCTACCATTACTGTGTGGTGGAGCCTCAGGAGGTGAGTGTACTTTGTTTGTGTTTGTGAGAGAGGGGATGTATGTATGCCTCCTTTCGCCGCATCCTTCCTCTCATCTCTGTGCTGGTGTCTGGGTCTGTGTGTCTCACCCAACTTCCCCATCCTGATCCAGGCCATAGCGATAGTGTTTGGCTTCCTGGTGATGGCGGCTCTGATCATCATGATGGTGTTTGCCTTAAAGACGCGCCAGAAAATCAGGAATTATGGCAAGTCCAACGTCCTGTGGAGGAAGGTGAAGGTCATCGACGAGGAGGCCCCGCCCCAGGACGTGGAGGCATGGGTGAGTTAGGGAGTGGATGGGTACACATGGGGGGGATGAATGTCGAATATATTTTTTTAATTCCTTGTGTCCTCTCCTGTCTTTCACTTGCATTCCACACAAAACCCCAGAGGGAAGCAAGGAGAGGAAATGTGGAAACCATGATCAAAGGAAACACACTTGTAATAAATGAGACGATACGGTTTCATATTGATATCACCTGTTAGGCGCTAACAGATAAGTGATCATGAAGGATAGGACAGAAATTATTGAAGACATTTTACACTATTAAAATGCTCTCAGATTCTATTCAAAGGTAATACTTCCTCTAAACATGTATAGTTAGAGTTAGGAAATGATATCTGCAGAGTTTGTCTGACCCTATAGTTTCTTTCACTTCCTGAAGGCTGTATGAAAGAAGGAAGAAAGGAGGGGACATTTTTTTTTAAGACTGTTCCAGTTGTTAAGAATGACAGCCTACACAGAATTGTAGCACTTCGTTCACCTTAACCCTTCAGGGTTTTCCGTCTCTGAACAAACTGCTGCGGTCAGAGTTGTTGTTGACCTCTGGTGGTTTCAGTGAAACCAGGTACTGTGTTCTCATGCATTGAGAAGGATTAGTCAGGCCAATATGTCTGCCTGTTGACTGTTTTGTTCTACAGCAGTAGTCTGATAGGTAAAGTAGTAAGACCTGTTCTCCCAGAGTCAGCAGCATTGGAGATTTGAGGAGAGAGCTCTCACACTCAGTTTCTGGGTGTGGTTTGTGTATGGTGGTTTCACTTCCAGTCAGTAAAATGGTGTGTGGAATAAGACCTTCAAAAACAAAAATGGCAGTTGGGAGGTATATTATTTCAAGAGGTTCTCTGTTGAATGAGGACAGTAAAGCAGTTAAGGAAAAACATGGTCAGTGCTCAAAAGTAAAAAGAGGAGTCAACGATGAATCATGGTTTCTGAAACTGTTCTTAGAACACCAGCTTTCCACATACCTAAATGATAATGAAGTGGGAGTTCAGTCAAGATAGTAAGTGGCTCATAGTCAAGGTAAGTTTCAGTATGGTCCCCAAAAATATTTACACACTGCAGCTTTTTTCACCAAACTCACAACTGGTATTTGAGTTTTGCACTAGAGGAAAATGTGAAAGAGGAAGAGCTGGTCTAACTAGTATTTAAACCCATGCTGACCAATACAAGCAAAGTAGACACATGCACAACATTACAGAACAGCAACATGACCCTGAGAAACTGAAGAGGCGGAGAAGTGCTGTGTGGCTCGTGAATGCCTCAGCAATTTCAGAAAGGTTGTGTTATTGCATGGATGAGTGTGTCTTCCCTGGTCTACTGATTACTCTGATGGGAAAATTCTGTCTGTCTACAAATGACACCTACTTAGTACCTACCCCTTATGCACTTGTGGAGGTCTGAGAGGAGTGGATAGGTGTAAACCATACTGTGAACATTCCACTTAGCCTGTCAGAGGTACTACCAAATTGCTAGCCTTATGCAAATAGCAATTTCAGATCTGAACAAAGTCCCAACACCGACGCTCCAAGCATTACTATAGTGGCTGGCTTTGCTCTGTGAAGTATTTCTGCATATGTTTTTCAGTGTAAATGTGTCTTACTATCAAGTTGGTACAACGTCATCAAATGCAGTATGTCATTGTTCTGATGAGGATTCACTCTAAGCATGATGTGGCATTTCACTCCCCAGAAGAAGTATACTTCTATTACTGTACATCTGCATTTCAATTTCCCTCCACACATATTTAAAAAAAAATATATATATTTCACCTTTATTTAACCAGGTAGGCTAGTTGAGAACAAGTTCTCATTTGCAACTGTGACCTGGCCAAGATAAAGCATAGCAGTGTGAGCAAACAACACAGAGTTACACATGGAGTAAACAATTAACAAGTCAATAACACAGTAGGAAAAAAAGGGGAGTCTATATACATTGTGTGCAAAAGGCATGAGGTAGGCGAATAATTACAATTTTGCAGATTAACACTGGAGTGATAAATTATCAGATGGTCATGTACAGGTAGAGATATTGGTGTGCAAAAGAGCAGAAAAGTAAATAAATAAAAACAGTATGGGGATGAGGTAGGTAAAAATGGGTGGGCTATTTGCCGATAGACTATGTACAGCTGCAGCGATCGGTTAGCTTCTCAGATAGCAGATGTTTGAAGTTGGTGAGGGAGATAAAAGTCTCCAACTTCAGCGATTTTTGCAATTCGTTCCAGTCACAGGCAGCAGAGAACTGGAACGAAAGGCGGCCAAATGAGGTGTTGGCTTTAGGGATGATCAGTGAGATACACCTGCTGGAGCGCGTGCTACGGATGGGTGTTGCCAGTGAACTGAGATAAGGCGGAGCTTTACCTAGCATGGACTTGTAGATGACCTGGAGACGAATATGTAGCGAGGGCCAGCCGACTAGAGCATACAAGTCGCAGTGGTGGGTAGTATAAGGTGCTTTAGTGACAAAACGGATGGCACTGTGATAAACTGCATCCAGTTTGCTGAGTAGAGTGTTGGAAGGAATTTTGTAGATGACATCGCCGAAGTCGAGGATCGGTAGGATAGTCAGTTTTACTAGGGTAAGTTTGGCGGCGTGAGTGAAGGAGGCTTTGTTGCGGAATAGAAAGCCGACTCTTGATTTGATTTTCGATTGGAGATGTTTGATATGAGTCTGGAAGGAGAGTTTACAGTCTAGCCAGACACCTAGGTACTTATAGATGTCCACATATTCAAGGTTGGAACCATCCAGGGTGGTGATGCTGGTCAGGCGTGCGGGTGCAGGCAGCGAACAGATAGGCCTACCTGTTCAGATGACACTTTTTCAATTTGTATCTCAAGGCGGTTCCGTTGCCACAGTACAAATAGTATGATTATCTTGTCTGTTGTGGCTCTCTCAGCTGCTGTGGCTCTCTCAGCTGCTGTGGATCTCTCAGCTGCTGTGGCTCTCTCAGCTGCTGTGGCTCTCTCAGCTGCTGTGGCTCTCTCAGCTGCTGTGGCTCTCTCAGCTGCTGTGGCTCTCTCAGCTGCTGTGGCTCTCTCAGCTGCTGTGGCTCTCTCGCCTGTTGTGAGTTAGGTCACTGAAGTATATGTTGTATCCCTTCTGCAGGTGAACAATGTGTCAGGTTTTCCTGATGAAGGTGTGGTGCTGACCGACTACCCAGAGAAGTTTGGAGGATCCAGGAGTCACCTGGATGACACCAGCACCAACTACGACAAACCTCCCTACAATGACAGCCCAGCGTGAGTACAGACAATACAGTACAGTTACAAACAGGCTTACACTACAACTACAGCCCACTTTAGTACAGACGAGATTAGATCTGTGGAATTGATCAAAGAACAATTACCTTATATTGTCTTATCTCATAATGTTATACTGGGAATTAAACAAAGAGATTTTAGCTTTCCTTCCCTTTGGTAGTTATCTACATGGGTGCATGGAACATTAGGTCATGAAACAAGATGGTGGTGGGCTATTAAGTTTGCAGACGACCCAACAGTGGTAGGCCTGATCAACGACGAGACAGGTCAGAGACCTGGCCGGGTGGTGCCAGAATTAACAGCCTATCTCTCAACGTAACCGAGACTAAGGAGATGATTGTGGACTATAAGAAAAGGAGGACCGAGCACACCCCATTCTCATCGACGGGGCTGTAGTGTAGCAGGTAGAGTTCCTTGGTGTCCACATCAAAAACAAACCAGAATGGTCCAAACCCATCAACAACAAACTAGAATGGTCCAAACACAGCAAGACAGTCGTGAAGAGGGCAGGACAAAGCCTATTCCCCCTCAGAAAACTAAAAAGATTTGGTATGGGTCCTGAGATCCTCAAAAGGTTCAACAGCTGCAACATCGAGAGCATCCTGACTGGTTGCATCACTGCCTGGTACGGCAATTGCTCGGCCTCCGACCGCAAGGCACTACAGAGGGTAGTGAGTACGACCCAGTACATCACTTGGGCTAAGCTGCCTGCCATCCAGGACCTCTACACCAGGCGGTGTCAGAGGAAGGCCCTAAAAATTGTCAAAGACCCCAGTCATAGACTGTTCTCTACTACCGCATGGCAAGCGGTACCGGAGTGCCAAGTCTAGGACAAAAAGGCTTCTCAACAGTTTTTACCCCCAAGCTTTAAGACTCCTGAACAGGTAATCAAATGGCTACCCGGACTATTTACATTGTGTGCCTCCCCCAACCCCTCTTTTTACGCTGCTGCTACTCTCGGTTTATCATATATGCATAGTCACTTTAACTATACATTCATGTACATACTACCTCAATTGGGCTGATCAACCAGTGCTCCCTCACATTGGCTAATCGAGCTATCTGCATTATCCCTCCACCCACCACCCGCCAACCCCTCTTTTACGCTACTGCTACTCTCTGTTCATCATATATGCATAGTAACTTTAACCATATCTACATGTACATACTACCTCAATCAACCTGACTAACCGGTGTCTGTATATAGCCTCGATACTTTTATAGCCTTGCTACTGTATATAGCCTGTCTTTTTACTGTTGTTTTATTTCTTTACTTACCTATTGTTCACCTTTTTTGCACTATTGGTTAAAGCCTGTAAGTTAGCATTTCACTATAAGGTTGTATTCGGTGCACTTGACAAACTTTGATTTGAGAAGATTGTTCTGTTTTCCACATATGTGCAGACCTGTGTAGTGCTTCCACGGTAATGGCAGGTTTGAGGTTGATCCGAATCTTATGGTGTTATTCTACACTGCTGGGAGGGGACGACCGCATGTTTGGGCTTGCTGCAGTACTGAGATGACTGGGCGTGTTTATGCGGGGTTGTGTGGGCATATGTGATTTTCTGTGCAGAAGACGGAGAATGTTGAAATGGGCGACATCTTCCGTCCATTTAAGTCCATTTACTGTAAGACACTGCTATGAAAGGACAGTGAGAATGGTAGGTGAGGGCTATAGTGAAGGAAGTGTGACATTCCTTCTTTCCCCTCCATCTGACGATGACATCATCACACAGTCTGTATTTCCATTGTTGGAGAGGAGTAACTGTTGTCTTGTGCATCATATTGAAAGTCGGACATAAGCTTGCTTGGCATTTCACCAAGATTGGAATTGTTTTTGAATAAAATTCTTCAAAAAAAGATGTCACCAGACCCCTTGCAAAAATGGGCTATCATCCCATGATCAGTTATGTACATTAGCTAGTCCCAAATAAAAGTCCAGAGTGGTTGTACTAGATTTGTAAAAAAGTGTTTATCGCACAACCTCGATGTCAAACAGTAGTTTTTAAGGAACAATAGTGACCGTGTGTCTGTCTCTGGGATGATTATCTTAGATGTAGGAACTTAGAAAGAAATACCACCCCTGGTCTCTGGAATGCAAGACATGTGGTGTGTGTGTGTGATCACACAAATAGCTGGAGAGAATGGTCTCATGTCAGAATCAACCTTTTATTATCATTATTTGGCATGAGGAAATCTTTCTGTCAGAACCAAATGTTCATGTTTCCTGTAGTGCAATCATCAGTCATGGATGGTACTGTAGGTCAACTCACAGCTTATCTCACCCCAGAAAGTCTAGCAAAACAACACCTTAAGTTTGTAACCTTTACGCAACTCAACCACCAGTATGACTGGTGACTGAAATACACTAATGCACCTTGTCATGCTTTTTTGAAGCAGAAATGTTTTGCTTTTATTTTTAATTCACCATTACACAACATTAGTGTACATTTTCCCCACCCGGTCAGCAAAGTAAAAATGGGCAGTGCAAGTTCGGCACTTTTTATTTATTTATATTTTTTAAACTTTTGCTTGTGGCAGTAGCTGTAATGGCCTACAACAGTAATCCAACACTAACTTTGAAGTATTAGCAGGTAGACCTCAGCATTGATCACTGCTTAGGGGAGGTGAAGCTCCCGCATTAACTGATCCGGGTCATTTTGGTTCGTCAATGGTTAATAATACTAAATTGAGTAATTTGATCAGTTTGTATTGGGGCAACTCCATTTCGTAAAATACTAAATCAAGACTCTCATCTTTCCTTGTCTGTCTCCAGTCCTCCAGTAGTATGTGACTTCCCTGTGCACAGTAGCGCCCCCTACAGCAGTGGCTCAGAGATGGCCAGCTCAGCAGCAGGGAAGCCCAAGAAGAGACGGGCCGGTCGTCCTCGCCGTACTGATGGACAGGATACAGACTACGCTTCCTCTGGGGACGAGCTGGACGACGACAATGACTTCGACAGGTACAGAGAGAGACAGAATTACAGTTGTAGTGATAATGGTTGTATGTATTTTAGTTGACAGTTACTATTAATACTACAAGATTGAAGTTGCTGTTCTGTGCCACAAAGTCTGAAAACATATTGCCGTCTAGGTTTCCACAATAAAATGTTCAGGTGTATTCTGACACACCCTCTCTCCCCCTTTCTCTCTCTCCTCAGTGAGTTCCCCACCATTGCCAATGAGCAGGAACGTGTGGACTACAAGCGTGAGTTTGACCGGGATCACCAGGAGTACAAGGACCTGCAGGGAGAGCTGGACATCATCAACAAGAGCCTGTCAGAGGTGGACAGAGAGCTGGATGAGCTGCAGGAGGGAAGCCCCCAATTCCTGGTGAGTTAAATGGAATCATTTTGGTGAGGAATGGGCTAATCTTGATCACATGATGACTAGTTATTTGGGAAGCAAGGTGATTTGTTGATCAGTGATTCTGTGCAGTCTGAATGTAGTCAATCTCAAACGTGCACTTTAGAGGACCCTAGCTAGCTAGTTAAAGGTTTTCCTGGTCAGGTCATGTGGCCAGTAAAAATTCTGGTCCCAATTTATAACATTGAGAACATGTCCATGATATGTTGCATTGTTTCCCAATCACATGCTAACTTTAGGGTGTGGAAGAAAGGGGTCATGAGAGGGATAGTTGTTTGAGAAGTATATTTGTTTGCATTTTCAATAATCTTTCTTTCCCCTACAGGATGCTATGGAAAAGTACAACAGGCTAAAGGACATAAAGAAGGTAGGTATCCACAACATTTAAGCAACGCCTCTTTGTTTGATCTACTTCCTTATGTACTCCCTCTTGTGTCTCCTCTGAGTACTACACCCCATTCCCACATTGTCATGAAGTTTGAGAAAGTACATGTGGTTATCATGTCCCTTGTGAACTGATTTAGAACCAGATTTCTATACACTTGTACTTACCACACTTATTATAGTCATAAAACAAAACTGACCAGCTACAGAAGACAATGTACCTTCATTGGCCCATTCTTCCTGGTCTACAGTCAGCAGATTACCAGTTGAAGAAGCGCAGGTGTAAATACCTGAAGGCCAAACTGTCCCACATCAAGAGGATGGTCGCTGACTACGATCGCAGGGCCTGAACTTCCTGTCACCTGACGTCAGCCAGGATACTTCTTCCGGTTCAGAGTTGATGCCAGATGTAACACTTGTGGTTTGAGTCAGATTCTACTTATTTCTTTGGCTCTGCTCTAGTAACACTAGCATATCACTTAGAATTAAGCAATGTATTGAGCATTTATTCTAAGTGGTATGCTTGTGTAGATATAAGAACGTAACCTTTGTAATTAGGTTTGTGGTTGCCGTATACTGAGCATCTTCACTGAAGTGTCTTCCCAAGGATCTCCACTGTGATTGGATGGATGTGCTAGGGATCAGCCAATCCACAGTATACTACAAAGCTGTTAAAAATGAAGTTCTCGCACATACTTCCCGAGACAATGGCTGTAGAAATGTGTGGGTTTTGTGAAAACATTTTTTTAAATGGGTAAATTGAATGTGCAGAAATAATATATTTTTATGACTGCATTAAGTTATTAGTGTTCAAAGGCTTGTGTTAACTCTTGTTTCGTATAATGAATGGTACTTAGTGCAGTTTATCCTCTCTGTTGTCTGTTGCTAATGTTGGGATGGGACAAAATGACAACCTCAAACTGTGATGTTGTGAGACTTATTTCACTCTGATACATTAGACGTTTTTACAGCTTCCTCTTTTAGATAAGATGTTCACTTTCTACTTTCTCTTAACCTCATTGTCAGGTGTTGATACTTGTACTTATGAAAGGTTTGCCAATTGTAAATATGTGAATATACTTGTGGTCTCTTTATGTACTAATGCGTTGTACCCTCTCCTGTAATTTTTTGTCAGTTGCTAAAGACTTCGAAACTGTTATACTTTGTAAATCATTATGCATTTGATTCATGTTCTGTTTACTTTTTTGACCTAAATGGAATATATTCAAGGTCACCTTTTTAAAACTGATAATTCAATTAAGATTTGCGTAACAGTTGAAATCAACCTGATCAATTTAGTTCTATATGGTCTCTTAAAGCCATTCTCAGGTTTTTCAATGTGTGAATATACTGTTATATACTTAGTTATATTATATTGATGTAATATGGTCTGCTCTCTTTTGTCAGTTGCTAAAGACTTTGAAACTTTTTTTGATCAAGATGCCTTAAGGTCTTTTTAAATAAAATAATTAAACCACACTTTTTTTGCAATAACTTATTTTTAATACCAGTACTTTTCATTGTCAGTCTACTGCGAACACTACTAATCATAGCTAAACAGCAATTAACACTTATAACAGGGTCAAACTATTACTTCAGGTCGGAAAGTCAGTGCTCTAGAAAGATGCCAGAGTTTCCGACTTGGAGATTTTGAAGTGTCTGTCCTATATCTAGGAGGTACTGCATAAGAATGCTTAGAAAATATATTTTTGTTTTTTGGACACATTTAACCACTTTTTGTTTGCACAAAGATACCTTGAGTCTTTTTTTCACCTAACTATTAATCTAATTCCAATGACAGACTTTTTTGGGTTGATTTCATGTTGAATTCACGTTAGTTGACGACGATCAAATTTAGCCTAAATCAAAACTAGATGTTGAACTGAAAGCTGTGCCCAGTTGGAAAATATAGATTGCACTTCTAAAATCATATTTCACACCATAGCCTGCTGAATTTGTAAAATAACTTTTTTCATTTTTATTTCTGCACAAATTCAAACGTGGCACTGACTCGCTCATAGACTGTTTCAGCATTGTCTCATTGAAAAGTTTGGCATTCGACTAGTGCTAGCCATGTGGGACATCATGCACGTGTAGTTAGAAGCCTGCTGAGTTGGCAGCAGGCAGACGAGCAATATCCACCTTCGTAGTATGGATGAAGCCTAAACTGCAATGTGAAACTGAAGCTGGTTATCTTTAGAAAACCCTGAGTAGATCGAGTTTGCAAACACCAATCCGGTGTGTTTTTTGCATTAACATTTGTGTAATTGTCCTGCTGAAAAAAATAACTATCCCAGGGTTAGGGTTTCAGAAGACTGAGGTGGGTTTTCCTCTAACTTTTTACCTGGACTTTGCTCCTTTCATATTTTTTTGATCCTGACATACAGTGCCTTCAGAAAGTATTCATAACCTTGACTTATTCCACTTTTGTTGTTACAGCCTAAACTGAAAATTGAGTCAATTTTTTTTCTTTCATCCAGCTACACACAATACCCCAATACCCAATAATGACAAAGTGAAAACATGTTTTCAGAACATTTTGCAAATTTCAAATTTACATAAGTATTCACACCCCTTAGTCAATATTTTGTGGAAGCACCTTTGGCAGCTTCCTTGCAGATTTTCTCAAGGTCTGTTAAGTTAGATGAGGGTCTGCGGTGAACAGCAATCTTCAAGTCTTTCTACAGATTTTCAATAGGATTAAAGTCTGGGCCACTCAAGGACTTTCATATTCTTGTTCTGAAGCCATTCCAGCATTGCTTTTGCTGTATGTTTGGGGTCATTATCCTGTTGGAACGTAAATCTTTGCCCCAGTCTGGAATCTACAATCTGAAGATGGTTTTCATCAACGATTTGCCTGTATTTAGCTCCATTCATTGTTCTCTCTATCCTCACCAGATTTCCAGTCCCTGCCGCTGAAAAGCATCCCCATAGCTTGATGCTGCCACCCCCATGCTTATCGTAGGGATGGTGCTAGACGGATGATGAGCTGTGCCTGGTTTTCTCCAGACATAACACTTTGCGTTCCTGCCAAATAGTTAGATTTTTGTCTAATCAGACCACAATCTTTTGCCTTATGCTCAGTCTTTCACATGCCTATTTGCAAACTCCAGGCATGCTGTCATATGCCTTTTTCTCAGGAGTGGCTTCCTTCTGGGCACTGATAAAACCCAGATTGGTGAAGTGCTGTAGAGACTGTTGTCCTTCTGACAGGTTCTCCCATCTCAGGCAAGGAACTCTGTAGTTCTGTCAGAGTGGTCATTGGGTTCTTGGTCATCTCCCTGACTAAGGTCCTTCTTGCCCGATTGCTCAGTTTGATCGGACGGGTAGTTCTAGGCAGAGTCTGGGTAGTTTCATATATTTTTAAAATTTCCCAATGATGGAGACCACTGTGTTCTTGGAAACATTCAACACTAGCATGATTTAATATCCTTCCCCAGATACATGCCTCATCACAATTCTATCTCGGCGTTCTTCGAACAGTTCCTTGGACTTAGTATAGTTTCTGCTCTGACATGCACTTCTTCGGTGAGGTTTAACAGCGGTTGGCATCCAATATGTTGCATTACCGCCCCCAACTGTACTATAATACAGATCCATTACACTTTATGATACAAAATGGGAAATGGGAACCAAAAACATAATTTTCAATTTTAAAAAAGTATACATATTTTAATATTTTTATGACCCTTCCAACTATCCCTACACTATCCCTACACTCATGGGGTTCCTGAGTGGTGCAGTAGTCCAAGGCACTGTGCTTGAGGTGTCACTACAGACAGGTTCAAATCCAGGCTGTATCACAACTGGCTGTGATTGGGAGTGCCATAGGGTGACGCACAATTGGCCCCACATCGTCCGGGTTTGTCCGGTGTAGGCCGTCATTGTAAATAAAAACGTGTTCTTAACTGACTTGCCTAGTTTTAAAAAACGAATTAAAACACATCACCTTATTTCATTATTAACCCTTTCTGATCCTACCCAAGAGGACCGGACACCACCACTCGACACATGCTGTAACTCTTCTGAAGTCAAATTTCATACCCCCAAGTGCTTCTCTGCAGCTGCCACCACAACATATATTTTCTGTGACTCACGTTCCATTTCTGCATTACAGGTGATAACAATTGCTATGAACGCTTAGAAGCCAACCTTACTGAAGCATATACTGTATCACTCATTGGCCTATCCCTTTGTGCTGGCACAGATCTAATTTCCATAGGGATCCTCTCAGAATCCCTCGTCCTTGACCCATCCTCCTCTACTTTCTTCACTGCCTCAGCATACGGCATCTTCTGCACTACTCTGACTTTAGCCACCTCAACCTGCCTCTCGCACCAGACACTTCCGATCCCCAGCAACATGTGTACCCCTACAGTTGACGCACACACAACTTAATCCACCGAAACTACACAATCCTCTATCCCATGCCCTCCTGCTCTGTTTCACCATGCTCACAACAGGGTCAGCATCGCACCAAACGGCGGCCATCACAAACACCAGGAATCTTCAACTTCAATTGCTCCACCTTCACACTACCCCAGAAATCACTCCTTTCAATGATGCCCTGTTCCTAGTAGTAAAGTAAGAAATAGATCTTGACTCAAGTTGCGTGATCTGACATGAACTGTCAACTTTGGGACCTCATATAGACAGGTGTGTTGCTTTCTAATGTCCAAACAATTGAAACAAATTGTAGTGACATCTCAAGGATGCACCTGGAGTGTCACAGCAAAGGGGTGTGAATACTTCATGTAAATTAATATTTCTGTATTTAATTTTCAATACATTTGCAACAATTTCTAAAAACATGTTTTCACTTTGCCATTATGGGGTATTGTGTGTAGATGGGTGAAATCAAAATCAATTTTGAATTCAGGCTGTAACACAACAAAATGTGGAATAAGTCAAGGGGTATGAATAATTTCTGAAGGCACTTTCAAAGCAGCTGGGAACTCTGAAGAAAACGATCTTCAGTGATCTGCAGGTAGGAAAGTCAAAGCTCTAGAAAGATGCCTGAGTTTCCGACTTGAAGTTCTGAGTTGGTTGACCGGTTAAAAAGATTTTTCCCTGTCGGAGCTCGTTTTTTTCAGAGTTCCCAGTTGTCTTGAACGCACTGAAGTCTCTGACTTCCGACTTCAGTGTGTTCAAGAAAACTCGGAACTTGGGGAAAAACAAGCTCCGACTGGATGTTTTTTGGGGAACTGTCATCTAACTCGGGAACTCAGGCATCTTTCTAGTGCTCTGACTTTCCGATCTGAAGATCACTGAAGTCATGATTTGACCTTGTTTTTTTCCCCCTGAGGTCCCAGTTGTCTTGAACTCACTTAAGTCGGGAGTCTGAGATTTCCGAGTTCCCAGTTACCAGTTGTTTTTAACGCGGCATCAGAGACACAAACAACACATAGCAGGTTACAAAGTAGAGCTTTGCAGCTATTTATTGATGTATGGGTTGTTGGGTATTCATTCAAATTCACAATTCGCCACCCCCATTTCCATGACGAGTGCTAGCTTGGTAGCTGTGTGGGAGTGCCGACTCCATTCGCTGAGGCAACGAGCAGGGCGAGACTCAGCGTTGCGTGGCATTGGCTGTATTGCGGCATTGGCTGTACCTCTTAACATTAAAGACATACAACTATTGAGTAGACCATGTCTAAGAGGAAATATTTAAACTTTTCACCCAACTGGAGTTCACCCTCTTATACGTCTGACCTTGACACTATAATTTCTTTCAATCAAAAATATGAAAATATAATAGGCTAAGATGACTGTGGGCAATCTCATTGAATATATTCAAGGACCTTCACAGTAAAGGTGAAGTTAGGATCTCTGTCTGTGTTCAGCATACATGTAATAATGTTTTTTTTTAAAGTTTGTTTTAGCATATTTTTTCTTTGCCTATCATTCTTCCCAGGGAAATTTTAACTGAGAGATCCTACTGGTCCTGTTGTTGCCTTGGCGGGGAATGATGTAATTTTGCCATGTAACTTCAAACCCAGCATTAGTGCTGTGGGCACAAAGGTGGAGTTTCTCGGACCGGACAAGTCCCTCACTACTGTCCATATTTATGAAAACAAGAGTGGAGAAGAGGAGCAGAATGACTTCTACAGAGTAAGAACAGCACTGTTCAAAGAACTTCAGAAAGGCAACACTTTATTAAAACTGACCGAAGTGAAACTCTCTGATGCGGGACACTATAAATGCGTTGTAATTTAAATGCACAGCATTAATGTATTTTCCTTTGTTATATTGACATTCCTGCTTACTGGTTTCTTTGCTCTGGAAATCCATTAGACCTGCAGAAATATTACATTGTTTGTCTGGCTCATTACTGCATTTAACTAATACTGGATGAGTGTCCCCAAAATATAAAGTTAATCTTTATCACTAAGATCATCTTAAATCCATTGTTGGGAAATGGATGAACCATGATCTTAATGCCAAAGATAACCTGTATGTTTTTTTGGGGGAAACTAACGTTATTAGTTTAAAAAAGAAGTAGTTTAGATTAAACAAATTCCTGTTGATGTTAAAGGCTTAGTGCAGTCAAAATTATGTTTTACACCATCAGTGGTGTAAAGTACTTCAGTATAAAAAAAAAATGAAGTACTACTTAAGTAGTTTTTATGGGTATCTGTACTTTACTATTTATATTTTTTACTACTTTTACTTTTACTTCACTACATTCCTTAAGAAAATATTTTACTTTTTATTCCATACATTTTCATTGACACCCAAAATAACTAATTACAGTTTGAATACTTAGCAGGACAAGAAAATAGTCAAATTCATGCACTTATCAACCGAACATCCTTGTTCATGCCGATTGCCTCTGATCTGGTGGACTCACTAAACACACATTATTCGTTTGTAAGTTATGTCTCAATGTTGGAGTGTGCCCGTGGCTTTCCGTAAATAAAATAAAAACAAGAAAATGGTGCCATCTGGTTTGCTTAATATAAGGAATATGAAATTATGTATACTTTTACTTTTAATACTTAAGTATATTTTAAACCAAATACTTTTAGACTTTTACTCAAGTAGAATTTTACTGGGTGACTTTTACTTTTACTTAAGTAATTTTCTATTAAGGTATCTTTACTTTTACTCAAGTATGACAGTTGGGTACATTTTCCACCACTGTATATCATATTGTAGAACAGCTGAGGAAAGTGTGAAAAAGTTTGATCAGGGTAATTTGCTGATAGTTGCTGATTCAAAACACAGTCTACAAAGGACCTTCTAATCAGCAGGTTTGCATGGGTGGGAGTTTTGTCTTTCCATGGTAACATCACTATGTGGTAAAAGCTAGTTTTCAGTTTCCCCTCCCCACTCAGACTACTCCCAGACAGTCTTAGCAAAATTCTTCCTTGAGAAGAGGAGGGTACTTAATTGTTACCCAGAAATAATTTGATATTGATATAAAAATGGTTGCATTGTGCCTTTAATTAATAATTTGCAGTATAAGATGTACAGTTGAATTCGGAAGTTTACATTCACTTAGGTTGGAGTCATTAAAACTTATTTTTCAACCACTCCACAGATTTCTTTTTAACAAACTATAGTTTTGGCAAGTCGGTTAGGACATCTACTTTGCGCATGAAGTCATTTTTCCAACAACTGTTTACAGACAGGTTATTTCACTTATAATTCACCGTATTACAATTCCAGTGGGTCAGAAGTTTAAATACACTAAGTTGATTGTGCCATTAAACAGCTTGGAAAATTCCAGAAAATTATGTCATGGCTTTAGAAGCTTCTGATAGGCTAGTTGACATCATTTGGGTCAATTGGAGGTGTACCTGTGGATGTATTTCAAGGCCTACCTTCAAACTCAGTGCCTCTTTGCTTGACATCATGGGAAAATCAAAAGAAATCAGCCAAGACCTCAGAAAAAAAATTGTAGACCTCCACAAGTCTGGTTCTTTCTTGGGAGCAATTTCCAAATGCCTGAAGGTACCACGTTCATCTGTACAAACAATAGTATGCAAGTCTAAACACCATGGAACCACGCAGCCGTAATTCCGCTCAGGAAGAAGACGAGTTCTGTCTCCTAGAGATCAACGTACTTTGCTGTGAAAAGTGCAAATCAATCCCAGAACAACAGCAAAAGACCTTGTGAAGATGCTGGAGGAAACAGGTACAAAAGTATCTATATCCACAGTAAAATGAGTCGTATATCGACATAACCTGAACAGCCGCTCAGCAAGGAAGAAGCCACTGCTCCAAAACCGCCATAAAAAAGCCAGACTACGGTTTGCAACTGCACATGGGGACAAAGATCGTACTTTTTTGGAGAAATGTCCCCTAGTCTGATGAAACAAAAATAGAACTGTTTGGCCATAATGACCAAATCAAATCAAATTTTATTTTATTTTATTTTATTTGTCACATACACATGGTTAGCAGATGTTAATGCGAGTGTAGCGAAATGCTTGTGCTTCTAGTTCCGACAATGCAGTAATAACCAACAAGTAATCTAACTAACAATTCCAAAACTACTGTCTTATACACAGTGTAAGGGGATAAAGAATATGTACATAAAGATATATGAATGAGTGATGGTACAGAGCAGCATAGGCAAGATACAGTAGATGGTATCGAGTACAGTATATACATATGAGATGAGTATGTAAACAAAGTGGCATAGTTAAAGTGGCTAGTGATACATGTATTACATAAGGATGCAGTCGATGATATAGAGTACAGTATATACGTATGCATATGAGATGAATAATGTAGGGTATGTAACATTATATAAGGTAGCATTGTTTAAAGTGGCTAGTGATATATTTACATAATTTCCCATCAATTCCCATTATTAAAGTGGCTGGAGTTGAGTCAGTGTCAGTGTCAGTGTGTTGTCAGCAGCCACTCAATGTTAGTGGTGGCTGTTTAACAGTCTGATGGCCTTGAGATAGAAGCTGTTTTTCAGTCTCTCGGTCCCAGCTTTGATGCACCTGTACTGACCTCGCCTTCTGGATGATAGCAGGGTGAACAGGCAGTGGCTCGGGTGGTTGATGTCCTTGATGATCTTTATGGCCTTCCTGTAACATCGGGTGGTGTAGGTGTCCTGGAGGGCAGGTAGTTTGCCCCCGGTGATGCGTTGTGCAGACCTCACTACCCTCTGGAGAGCCTTAAGGTTGTGGGCGGAGCAGTTGCCGTACCAGGCGGTGATACAGCCCGCCAGGATGCTCTCGATTGTGCATCTGTAGAAGTTTGTGAGTGCTTTTGGTGACAAGCCAAATTTCTTCAGCCTCCTGAGGTTGAAGAGGCGCTGCTGCGCCTTCTTCACGATGCTGTCTGTGTGAGTGGACCAATTCAGTTTGTCTGTGATGTGTATGCCGAGGAACTTAAAACTTGCTACCCTCTCCACTACTGTTCCATCAATGTGGATAGGGGGGTGTTCCCTCTGCTGTTTCCTGAAGTCCACAATCATCTCCTTAGTTTTGTTGACGTTGAGTGTGAGGTTATTTTCCTGACACCACACTCCGAGGGCCCTCACCATCGTTATGTTTGGAGGAAAAAGGGGGTTGCCTTGCAAACCGAAGAACACCATCCTGTCACGCCCTGGTCTAAGTATTTTGTGTTTTCTTCATGTATTGGTTCAGGCCAGGGTGTGGCATAGAGTTTTTGTATTGTGGTGTGTTTTGTCTTGGGATTTTGGTATGTGTGTATAGTGGGATTGTAGCTTAGTGGGGTGTTCTAGGAGAGTCTATGGCTGTCTGAAGTGGTTCTCAATCAGAGGCAGGTGTTTACCGTTGTCTCTGATTGGGAACCATATTTAGGCAGCCATATTCTTTGGTTGTATTGTGGGTGATTGTCCTGTGTGTCTTGATGTCCTGGTTAGAGGTTAGTAGACACTTGTATAGGCTGTTTTCGGTTTTCGTTTTGTAGTGTTAGTGTTTTGTTGTGTGTTACGTTTTTTTTATTAAAGATGAATCGCAATAGACACGCTGCAGTTTGGTCCGACTCTCCTTCACCATTAGAAAGCCGTTACACATCCCAACTGTGAAGCACAGGGGTGGCAGCATCATGTTGTGGGGGTGCTTTGCTGCAGGAGGGACTGGTGCACTTCACAAAATAGATGGCATCATGAGGTGGGAAAATTATGTGGATATATTGAAGCAACATCTCAAGACATCAGTCAGGAAGTTAAAGCTTGGTTGCAAATGGGTCTTCCAAATGGACAATGACCCCAAGCATACTTCCAAAGTTGTGGCAAAATGGCTTAAAGATAACAAAGACCAGATATTGGTGTGGCCATCACAAAGCCCTGACCTCAATCCTATAGAACATTTGTGGGCAGAACTGAAAAAGCACTTGTGAGCAAGGAGGCCTACAGACCTGACTCAGTTACACCAGCTCTGTCAGGAGGAAGGGGCCAAAATTCCCCCAATGTGTTGTGGGAAGCTTGTGGAAGGCTACCCGAAACGTTTGACCCAAGTTAAACAATTTAAAGGCAATGCTACCAAATACTAATTGATTGTATGTAAACTTCTGACCCACTGGGCACGTGATGAAAGAAATAAAAGCTGAAATAAATAATTCTCTCTACTATTATTCTGACAATTCACATTCTTAAAATAAAGTGGTGATCCTAACTGACCTAAGACAGGGAACTTTTACTAGAATGAAATGTCAGGAATTGAGAAAAAAACTGAGGTTAAATGTATTTGGCTAAGGTGTATGCAAACTTCCGACTTCAACTGTATCTAAATGTCGTCATTTTCGCGATGTTAAAAATGAATGGAATACATTGCAAATGGACAAGGCTGTTTCTCGACCTGGGAACCTTTTAGAACCACATAACTCACCGTGCACTACCGACTTAAACTCTAGAAAAGGTTCAGAAACTTTCAGAGCCTGGGACTGATGGTTTTTTGATTGTGCGAATGCCAGTAATTATTGCAGGCCCTGCTGTCTGTAAGCCCCACACTGTGTCACTCCTTCTTGGCTGTGTGTGTGTGTGAGTACAGAAAATCACAGAAATCACATAGAGCTCCAAAATCCACCTCAACGGATTCGCTTTAACATGCCTCAACTGGATCTATAACTTTAAAAAAACATTTGCTTTAGCATCATGAAATGGATGTTGTACGATTTCTCGTAAACTACGATAGATAAATGGCTGGTTCTATTTTTCCTTACAACGTAGATTTATGTACTTTGACGTGAAGAGGTCAAATTAGTACTGTATTACAGTTTTCTACCTATAATCCCACAAAATGTGCATTAATTCAAAGAGTGCTGTGGCCTCGACGCCATCTTGTTTCTGGACTAAAAGCACATTTGACCATCGCTGTGCTCACAGAGTTTCGTCTTTGAAGTCTGTTCCATTTACGAGAAACGGCCATGTCCATTTGGTTATGAAATGTCTATTTGCCATATACAGTCAGTCATCATCTGGAGTAATTTTCCGGTACAGCAGAAAAATGTAAATAAATATATATATATTATATCTCGGAAACCGAGTTTTCCATGTCTGTTGGTCTTGTGAGTACCTGCGCTCTGTTGAATCAGCTTGCGTTTTAGTGTGCGCTTGTTATTATGGGTCTCGTCCCATGTATTGTTATTATGGGTCTCGTCCCGTGTATTTATTAGAGGTTACACTTTGCTCTTTGTTTGGCTTTTACAGCCCTGTGTTATATATATTAAGTGTTTGTTTTGGGCTTTGCAAATCAATTTATAACATTTTTGACATGCGTTTTTCTGGATTCTTTTGTTGTTATTCTGTCTCTCACTGTTCAAATAAACCTACCATTAAAATTATAGATGGATCATTTCTTTGTCAGTGGGCAAATGTAATCAGCAGGGGATCAAATACTTTTTTGCCTCACTGTATATGTCACTCCCTTTGGTTCCTTCCCCAGACGCCATTGTTTCTGTTTCGTGTCTGTGTGCTGTTAGTGTTTCTTGTCTGTGTGCTGTTAGTGTTTCTTGTTTTGTATTATGTTCTGTTTATTTTAGTAAAACACTCAATCCCTGAACTTGCTTCCCGACTCTCAGCGTTACAGAATGACGCCTCCCCTAAGGGAAGCATCAGGGAGTGTTTTTTGTTTTTTGTTTTTTTGGTGGGAATGACGTCGGGTCCGGGAGCCACTATAGGCTCTCATGCCTGAGACAGATCGCCATGCTCCCCTCCTTCCTCCAGCTCATCGGGCTCTCATGCCTCAGCCGGATTGCCAGGCTCTCCTGCCTCAGTTGGTCTGTCGGGTTCCCGTGCATCAGCAGGTTTGACCGGTTCGCTCCTGATCCCAGGGATCGTCCCTTTGGTTGGTGTCCTGCAGCTGGAGCAGAACGCGCTGGAGAGGGTGTACCCTCACATATCCTCTCTCCGGCGCTCTAGGTGGCCATGCTCCCGCATCTCAGCCAGACTGACAGGTTTCCCGTGCCTCAGCAGAGGTGACTGGTCCAATCCTGATCCCGGGATCTTCATTTTGGTCGGTGTCGTGCGGCTGGAACACTGTCACGTGTGCTCCCTCTCCGGACTCTAGGTCACCAGGCTGCTCGTTGTAGCGCACACCTGTCACCATCGTTACGCTCACCTGGACTCTATCACTTCCCTGATTACCTTATATTTGTCACTCCCTTTGGTTCCTTCCCCAGGCGTCATTTTTTCTGATTCTTGTCTGTGTGCTGTTAGTGTTTATTGTTTTGTTTTATGTTCTGTTTATTTTATCAGAAATCAAATCAAATCAAATCAAATTTATTTATATAGCCCTTCGTACATCAGCTGATATCTCAAAGTGCTGTACAGAAACCCAGCCTAAAACCCCAAACAGCAAGCAATGCAGGTGTAGAAGCACGGTGGCTAGGAAAAACTCCCTAGAAAGGCCAAAACCTAGGAAGAAACCTAGAGAGGAACCAGGCTATGTGGGGTGGCCCGTCCTCTTCTGGCTGTGCCGGGTGGAGATTATAACAGAACATGGCCAAGATGTTCAAATGTTCATAAATGACCAGCATGGTCGTATAATAATAAGGCAGAACAGTTGAAACTGGAGTAGCAGCACGGTCAGGTGGACTGGGGACAGCAAGGAGTCACCATGTCAGGTAGTCCTGGGGCATGGTCCTAGGGCTCAGGTCCTCCGAGAGAGAGAAAGAAAGAGAGAATTAGAGAGAGCATATGTGGGGTGGCCAGTCCTCTTCTGGCTGTGCTGGGTGGAGATTATAACAGAACATGGCCAAGATGTTAAAATGTTCATAAATGAACACTCACTCCCAACTCTCAGCGCACAGCGTTACAGAAGTTCCATGCAATAAGGGCTCTATATAATACTGTATGCTTTCTTGAATTTGTGGGGACTGTGAAAAGACCACTGGTGGCGTGTCTGGATGGATAAGTGTGTATGTCAGAGCTGTGTGTAAATTGATTATGCAAACAATTTGGGATTTTCAACACATTAATGTTTCTTATAAAATGAAGTGATGCAGTCAGTCCCTCTTCAACTCTTAGCCAAGAGAGACTGGCATGCATAGTATTTATATCAACCCTCTGATTACAATGAAGAGCAGAAGTGCCGCTCTTGTTCTGGGCCAGCTGCAGCTTAACTAGGTCTTTCTTTGCAGCACTGGACCACACGACTGGCGAAAAATCAAGATTAGACAAAGCTAGACCCTGCAGAACATGCTTTTTGGAGTGTGGTGCATCTCTTTATTATGGCCAGACCTCTCTCCATCTTTACAACCATTGAATCTATACCATTGAATCTATATGTTTTGACCATGACAGTTTACAATCTAAGGTAACGCCAAGTAATTTAGTCTCCTCAACTTGTTCAACAGCCACACCATTCATTACCAGATTCAGCTGAGGTCTAGAACTTAAGGAATCATTTGTACCAAATACAATGCTCTTAGTTTTAGAGATGTTCAGGGCCAGTTTATTACTGGCCACCCATTCCAAAACAGACTGCAACTCTTTATTAAGGGTTTCAGTGACTTCATTAGCTGTGGTTGCTGATGCATAGGTGTATATGGTGGAATCATCAGCATACGTGGACACACGTGCTGTGTTTAATGCCAGTGGCAGTGTAACGGTTGTCGTATGAAGAAGGTGTGAACCAAAGCGCAGCATGGTAAGTGTTCATGTTATTTTTATTTAAACTGAACACAAAACCAAATAACAAGAGAATGAGCGAAAACGAAACAGTCCTGTCAGGTGCAGAAACACAAAACAACTACCCACAACCCATAGTGGGAAAACAGGCTGAGTAGTATGGTTAGCTGCAAAATCTGGACCCCTACAAAACAGCTGGGATAGACAATCTGGACCCTCTCTTTCTAAAATTATATGCAGAAATTGTTGCAACCCCTATTACTAGCCTGTTCAACCTCTCTTTCGTATCGTCTGAGATTCCCAAAGATTGGAAAGCTGTCGCGGTCATCCCCCTCTTCAAAGGGGGTGACACTCTAGACCCAAACTGTTACAGACCTATATCTATCCTACCCTGTCTTTCTAAAGTCTTCAAAAGCCAAGTTAATAAACAGATTACTGACCATTTCGAATCCCACCGTACCTTCTCTGCTATGCAATCTGCTTTCAGAGATGGTCATGGGTGCACCTCAGCCACGCTCAAGGTTCTAAACGACATCATAACCGCCATCAAATCAAATCAAATCAAATTTATTTATATAGCCCTTCGTACATCAGCTGATATCTCAAAGTACTGTACAGAAACCCAGCCTAAAACCCCAAACAGCAAACAATGCAGGTGTAAAAGCACGGTGGCTAGGAAAAACTCCCTAGAAAGGCCAAAACCTAGGAAGAAACCTAGAGAGGAACCAGGCTATGTGGGGTGGCCAGTCCTCTTCTGGCTGTGTCGGGTGGAGATTATAACAGAACGTGGCCAAGATGTTCAAATGTTCATAAATGACCAGCATGGTTGAATAATAGTAAGGCAGAACAGTTGAAACTGGAGCAGCAGCATGGCCAGGTGGACTGGGGACAGCAAGGAGTCATCATGTCAGGTAGTCCTGGGACATGGTCCTAAGGCCCAGGCCAGTTGAAACTGGAGCAGCAGCATGGCCAGGTGGACTGGGGACAGCAAGGAGTCATCATGTCAGGTAGTCCTGGGGCATGGTCCTAGGGCTCAGGTCCTCCGAGAGAGAGAAAGAAAGAGAGAAGGAGAGAATTAGAGAACGCACACTTAGATTCACACAGGACACCGAATAGGACAGGAGAAGTACTCCAGATATAACAAACTGACCCTAGCCCCCGACACATAAACTAATGCAGCATAAATACTGGAGGCTGAGACAGGAGGGGTCAGGAGACACTGTGGCCCCATCCGAGGACACCCCGGACAGGGCCAAACAGGAAGGATATAACCCCACCCACTTTGCCAAAGCACAGCCCCCACACCACTAGAGGGATATCTTCAACCACCAACTTACCATCCTGAGACAAGGCCGAGTATAGCCCACAAAGATCTCCGCCACGGCACAACCCAAGGGGGGGCGCCAACCCAGACAGGCCGACCACAACAGTGAATCAACCCACCCAGGTGACGCACCCCCAGGGACGGCATGAGAGAGCCCCAGTAAGCCAGTGACTCAGCCCCGTAACAGGGTAGAGGCAGAGAATCCCAGTGGAAAGAGGGGAATCGGCCAGGCAGAGACAGCAAGGGCGGTTCGTTGCTCCAGAGCCTTTCCGTTCACCTTCCCACTCCTGGGCCAGACTACACTCAATCATATGACCCACTGAAGAGATGAGTCTTCAGTAAAGACTTAAAGGTTGAGACCGAGTTTGCGTCTCTGACATGGGTAGGCAGACCGTTCCATAAAAATGGAGCTCTATAGGAGAAAGCCCTGCCTCCAGCTGTTTGCTTTGAAATTCTAGGGACAATTAGGAGGCCTGCGTCTTGTGACCGTAGCGTACGTGTAGGTATGTACGGCAGGACCAAATCAGAGAGATAGGTAGGAGCAAGCCCATGTAATGCTTTGTAGGTTAGCAGTAAAACCTTGAAATCAGCCCTTGCTTTGACAGGAAGCCAGTGTAGAGAGGCTAGCACTGGAGTAATATGATCAAATTTTTTGGTTCTAGTCAGGATTCTAGCAGCCGTATTCAGCACTAACTGAAGTTTATTTAGTGCTTTATCCGGTAGCCGGAAAATAGAGCATTGCAGTAGTCTAACCTAGAAGTGACAAACGCATGGATTAATTTTTCTGCATCATTTTTGGACAGAAAGTTTCTGATTTTTGCAATGTTACGTAGATGGAAAAAAGCTGTCCTCGAAATGGTCTTGATATGTTCTTCAAAAGAGAGATCAGGGTCCAGAGTAACGCCGAGGTCCTTCACAGTTTTATTTGAGACGACTGTACAACCATTAAGATTAATTGTCAGATTCAACAGAAGATCTCTTTGTTTCTTGGGACCTAGAACAAGCATCTCTGTTTTGTCCGAGTTTAATAGTAGAAAGTTTGCAGCCATCCACTTCCTTATGTCTGAAACACATGCTTCTAGCGAGGGCAATTTTGGGGCTTCACCATGTTTCATTGAAATGTACAGCTGTGTGTCATCCGCATAGCAGTGAAAGTTAACATTATGTTTTCGAATAACATCCCCAAGAGGTAAAATATATAGTGAAAACAATAGTGGTCCTAAAACAGAACCTTGAGGAACACCGAAATTTACAGTTGATTTGTCAGAGGACAAACCATTCACAGAGACAAACTGATATCTTTCCGACAGATAAGATCTAAACCAGGCCAGAACATGTCCGTGTAGACCAATTTGGGTTTCCAATCTCTCCAAAAGAATGTGGTGATCGATGGTATCAAAAGCAGCACTAAGGTCTAGGAGCACGAGGACAGATGCAGAGCCTCGGTCCGTTGCCATTAAAATGTAATTTACCACCTTCACAAGTGCCGTCTCAGTGCTATGATGGGGTCTAATAATAAGATAGGAGACATTACTGTGCAGCCGTATTCATCGACCTGGCCAAGGCTTTCAACTCTGTCAATCACAACATTCTTATTGGCAGACTCGACAGCCTTGGTTTCTCAAATGATTGACTCGCCTGGTTTACCAACCTCTTCTCTGATAGAGTTCGGTGTGTTAAATCGGAAGGCCTGTTGTCCGGACCTCTGACAGTCTCTATGGGTGTGCCACAGGGTTCAAATCTCGGGCCGACTCTCTTTTCTGTATACATCAATGATGTTGCTCTTGCTGCTGGTGATTCTCTGATCCACCTCTATGCAGACGACACCATTCTGTATACTTCTGGCCCCTCCTTGGACACTGTGTTAACTAACCTCCAGACGAGCTTCAATGCCATACAACTCTCCTTCCGTGGTCTCCAACTGCTCTTAAACGCAAGTAAAACTAAATGCATGCTATTCAATCGATCACACACACCTGCTCGCCCGTCCAGCATCACTACTCTAGACGGCTCTGACTCAGAATACGTGGACAACTACAAATACCTGGGTGTCTGGTTAGACTGTAAACTCTCCTTCCAGACTCACATTAAGCATCTCCAATCCAAAATTAAATCTAGAATTGGCTTCCTATATCGCAACAAAGCATCCTTCACTCATGCTGCCAAACATACCCTCGTAAAACTGACCATCCTACCGATCCTCGACTTCGGTGATGTCATCTATAAAATAGCATCCAACACTCTACTCAACAAACTGGATGCAGCCTTCTTACGGCGGCGGCTCGGGTGCGGGACGTGGACTCCGCTCCACCTCAGTCTTGGCCCACTTCGGTGGTGCCTTTGGAGCGGCGACCCTCGCCGCTGACCCCGGACTGGGGACCCTTTCAGCGGACCAAAAATCAGTTAACCACCTAACCAAGGATCTAAACTTAACCTTGTGTAATAACCTAGATGCAGTCTCACCTCTAAAAACAAAAAACAACTGTCACAAGAAATTAGATATTTTAAACTCTATCAAAACATAAATGCTATCTCTAGGTCCCAATAAAGAAAGATCTGCTGTTTGATCTGACAATTAGTCTTGAATAAAAATGTGAAGGACCTCTGTGTTACTCTGGACCCTGATCTCTCTTTTTACAAGCACATAAAAAATATTTAATGGGTAGCTATTTTCCATTTTCGTAATCACAAAGTTTTGTCCAGAAATTCTGCAGAAAAGCTCATCCATGCTTTTGCCACTTCTAGATTAGAGTACAGCAATGCTCTACTCTTTGGCTACCCGGATAAAGCACTAAATAAACTTCAGTTAATGCTAAATACGGCTTCTAGAATCTTGACTAAAACCCAAACTTTTGATCATATTACTCATATTCCAGTGCTTGCCTCTCTACACTGGTTTCCTGTCAAGGCTAGGACTGATTTGAAAATTTTACTTCTAACCTAAAAAGCATCACATGGACTTGCTCCTACCTATCTCTCCGATTTGATCCTGCCGTACATACCTACATGTACGCTATGGTTGCAAGACGCAAGCCTCCTTATTGTTCCTAGAATTTCAAAGCAAACAGCTGGAGGCAGGGCTTTCTCCTATAGAGCTACATTTTTATGGAATGGTCTGCCTATCCATGTGAGAGACTAATCTCTTCAGTAGGTCCTATGTTTGAGTGTAGTCTGGCCCAGGGGTGTGAAGGTTAAAGGCAAGGCACTGGAGTATCAACCCACCCATGATGTCTCTGTCTGGCTGGCTCCCCTCTCTCCACTGAGATTCTTTGCATCTGACCCTATTACGGGTGTCACTGGCTTACTAGTGCTCTCCCATGCCCTCCCTAGGAGCGGTGTTTCTCTTCCTAACAGGCTTTTTTCGCTACTCAATTTGAGTGGGTTTACTCACTGACGTGATCCTCCTGTCCGATTTTGCACCCCCTTGGGCTCTTGCTGTGGGGGAGATCTTCCTGGGCTATACTCAACCTTGTCATGGGGTAGTAGGTTAGTTGATATCCCTTCGATGGTGTGGGAGCGTTGCTTTGGGAAAGTGAGTGGGGTTATATCCTGCCTAGTTGGCCCTGTCCGGGGATAAGGTCGTCGGACAGGGCCATAGTTACTATGTCTGTGATATGTGGTTGTCCCACCTAGCTATCTTAATTAAGATGAATGCACTAACTGTACATTGCTCTGGATAAGATCATCTGCTAAATGACTAAAATGTCAATGTAAAATGGGTGTGTGAATACTTATGTAAATTATATATTTAATTTGCAATAAATTTGCAAAAATGTCTATAAACATGCTTTCACTTTGTTATTATGGGGTATTTTGTGTAGATGGTGATTAAAAAAAAGTGTTATTCCTTTTGAATTCACGCTGTAGGACAACAAAATGTGCAATAAGTCTAGGGGTATGAATACTTTTTGAAGGTACTGTAGGCCTAACCATACATAATAAACATCATTGCGTTACATTCCAGTCAAAAAGCTTGGCTGAGGCAGCAGCATCACGTGGTGGCTTCTCAATCTCTTCTGGCTCCCCCATTTCAATCTCATTCTCGTCTTCACTAAGTAGCACGTAAAACAAGGAACCATGACTGGAAGGGAATTGTGTAGCTATTGTGTAGTTATCAATCGGCTTTTCAATCTACATTTTGAGAAAACATGTAAAATTATTTCATATTTAATAAATAACTATCTCTACTTTGCTCAAATGTGTTTGTGTCTGCCTATTCGACACACGATGGCGGCATTTAGCAACTGCCCTGTGCCATTATGAAATTAGGGGAAAGAAGTAGCGAGGAAGGGAAAGAAGGAAAGGGGGGAGTAAATTAGAAACTAAACGAGGCGGGGGTGTAAGTGAAGGCTTTATTTATATTGTCCTGAAATAAAGTGATTGTCAGCGCAGTGCCAAGTTTGGTTGCCACCAGATCAACCCACCCCCTCTTCCATGCCCTACCTCCACATAGTGTCCCGAGTATCGAACGATCTTCCCAAATTTAACCCCTCTTTGGCGTAGGACGGAGTCACTGCCGAAGTTTTTTTTACGGAGAAAGGGAACTGTTAAGGAAAGCGAACCCAGGCTGTCCCTCAAGAGATGGTACTTATGACCGAACAACCGGACAGAGATCTAACTCCGTTATCTACGCCAGAACAAGTTGTAAAGTCTGTCAAACCGGTCAGAAAAGATCCGAGGGGGATCCAATCGACGTAAGTTTGTATGTTTTCAGTTCAGCACAGCGCAGGGCCGGGGGCCTAGTAAGCTTGCAAGTTAGCCAACTTTGCTAGCTATGTAACCACTTTTGTAGTTGATGCATAGCTAGCTAAAGTTAGCTAGTTAAGTCCTTGCTTTCCCAAGCTCTCTCGATAAAGTTTGCGTTTAATTTGGAAGCAACCTCACACGAAGTTATATGTTGTGTATTTTTTTTATGCAGTTATTTCTATAACGCTAACGTTAGCAAGCGAATAGGGTTTTCAACTTTAAAGACATGGAATTGGAGAATTAAAGTTGACCTCGTCCCAATGGATTTTCCTTCATTGTTTGTCTACCTAGTTCCATAAGTTTTGCAAATGCACAATCAAGGTTATCTGTCGTCATTCTGATGGGATAACGTTATTTGACGCGTGGCACTGTTTGGTCTTAAAAAACGTATAACACTCAGCCAGTTAAGTATGTCCAATCAGTTCATTGCGCCAATTCTGCTGCAAAACGTTTTTGAACAAAAATAGTTTACTCCAAATAGAAAACGTTTTGCAATGATAACGAGAGTTTCTATTGGACAAATTCAGGTAGTTCCCTCGCTGTTTTGTACTGTTTTATCTGGGGTGTATTCATAACGGTTAAGAACTAAACCGAAGCGAACAGCGCAAACGAAACGGGGAGGGACCTACCTGAATTTGTCCAACATAAACGCTTGTTTGTGTTTTCCATTTGCAATAAACGGTTTATGTTGCAAAACGTATTTGCAACCGAATCAGCATAATGATTACACATCTGTTTGCTTCCATTTGATTCTTGAACAGTACATGTTTCCATTGCAAGAGGTGAGTGGGTTGCTGATGTCAACGTTGTGAACAGAGTGCCCCGTGGTGTGGTTATGGTATGGGCAGGCGTAAGCTACTGACAACACAAACAATTGCATTTTATCGATGGCAATTTGAATGCACAGAGATACCGTGAAGAGATCCCGAGGCCCATTGTCACGCCATTAATCCGCTGCCATCACCTCATGTTTCAGCATGATCATGCACTGCCTTATGTCGCAAGGATCTGTACACAATTCCTGGAAGCTGAAAATGTCCCAGTTCTTCTATGGCCTGCATACTCATCAGACATGTCACCAATTGAGCATGTTTGGGATGCTCTGGATCGTCGTATATGACAGCGTGTTCCAGTTCCCGCCAATATCCAGCAACTTCGCACAGCCATTGAAGAGGAGTGGGGCTACAGTCCACAATCAACAGCCGGATCAACCCTATGAACCCTATGTAAATCAGTGCAGTCTTTGTAATTGATGCTCATCTCATATGTATATACTGCACTCAATACCATCTACTGTATCTTGCCTATGCCGCTCTGTACCATGACTCACTCATATATCTTTATGTACATATTCTTATCCCCTTACACTTGTGTCTATAAGGTAGTAGTTTTGGAATTGTTAGCTAGATTACTTGTTGGTTATTACTGCATTGTCGGAACTAGAAGCACAAGCATTTCGCTACACTCGCATTAACATCTGCTAACCATGTATGTGACAAATAAAATTTGATTAGATTTGTTGCACTTTATATTTTTGTTCAGTGTAGCTTGCTAACTAAGGTTGACCACGGTGATAATGGTTGATTGCATTTTAATGTATGGTTTTCAAAGGTTAATAAAGATTGTATGACTTCAGTAACTAAAGTTGACTGCGATTTCCAAAAACTACAGGCTTGATCCTCTTTTTGAAAGAGTTTGAATGGGGATTTTGTTAAATGATTTCCCAATGATAGGTAGCTAGTTGAATCAATGCCCATGTTCATAAAGAAGGAAAACCTCTTGGACTGACTGTTGTCCCACATCAAAAGGTGCCGGATCTTTGCATTACTTCTGCCCTGCTGTTTTCAACCCCATCATTTGAGGCTAAATGTTTTAATAATATATCTCTACAGGTCTGAATGGAGAAACAACACGAGTTTAGCTAGCTACAACATATCATGTTTGACTGTCACACTACTGTGTCCAGGTCGGAGGCAGCGAATGGAGGAGAGGACAAGCCCAGGAGGAGTGCCAGTGGGAGGTCTGCTGGGGACACTCAGGTGTCAATGGACACTGAGTCAGACCTCTCAAAGAGCAGGAAGAAACCACCCCTCATGAAGTGAGACTTACAGATACCATAAATCATGTTTTATGTGAATATGTGGTAAAATTGTCAACTGTCTGCTCTAGCACACAGGGTGCACATGTTTTGTTTTAGCCCAGCACTGACATATTCGATTAAACTAATCTCCAAGCCCCTTCTTAGTTTAGTGTCTGTAGATCAAGTGAGTTTGTGCTGGTCCAGAACTAAATGTGCACCACCTGTGGATACCCTAGGGATGGAGAAACCATGCTTTAGCCATTGTTGTCATACCAATTTGTTGTGATAACATACATGTGAGGTTTTGGAACATGGATATATCCACTTCTGTTTAAAAGTTTGGGTGACTTAAATGTCCTTGTTTTTGAAAGAAAAGCTATTTCTTTTTGTCCATTAAAAAAAACATCAAATTGATCTGAAATGTAGACATTTGTTAATGTTATAAATTACCATTGTTGCTGGAAACGGCAGATTTTAAATGGGAAATCTACGTAGGCGTACAGAGGCCCATTATCAGCAACCATCATTCCTGTGTTCCAATGGCACGTTGTGTTAGCTAATCCAAGTTTATAATTTTAAAAGGCTAATTGATCACTAGACAATGGGTGTCTGTACGCCTATGTAGATATTCCATTAAATATCAGCCGTTTGGCTGGATAAGAGCGTCTGCTAAATGACTTAAATGTAAATGTTTCCAGCTACAATAGTAATTTACAACATTAACAATGTCTATGCTGTATTTCTGATCAATTTTATGTTATTTTAATTGAAAAATGTGATTTTCTTTCAAAAACAAGGGACATTTCTAAGTGACCCCAAACTTTTGAAAGGTAGTGTAGATTACCAACTCTCTAATGCTTGACCACATTCGATGGCACTAGAACACAGTTTTATGTTATTGATTAATACATCAGACTGCACTGTCTGGGGCTGTTGTGTGATCCACACCTGGGTCGAGTTCATTAGGCACAAATCAGGAGAAACTGTTTTGAAACAGCAGGTTCTTATTTTGCTTGACTAATAAGAAAAGCCTATTTGTTTTCCATTTCAAAACATTTTGGCCTGTTTTGTGACCTACAAAGCTTGGCTGAGTATTGTGTTGACGAACCTTGATGTTGCTGTATAAACAACACACTTTACATAACCATGCTGCAAGGGATGTGGCTGGCTGTCCTCATGGGAGTTGCTTGTCTTTTTGACTGCTGTAGATCTAGGGAAAACAATATTTAATTTCAATGGGAGTCAAAGTGGATGTGTCATTGACAGTAAGAACTTAGCCAAGTCAACTTGTTTTGGACTATTCTATTGAAGTTGTCTGTCTACATTATTGTTTTTGTACCAATCACTTGCAATATTGGTTGCTACTGTGCTTGTGTGTTAATCTTGTCCCCTTTTTCAGATTTAAGGCTGTGGAGCTGCCTTCCCCGATGCAAACTCCAAGTGACGGTGAAACTAAGTTTGAAGGAAGAAAGAAATCCCAGTCCAGCCAGGTGTGTTTATACTGTATATCAGGCCACCCACACAATCACAATTTCCATTGGTCTCCACAATGTGTGTATGTTTGTTTGGAATTAGCATAATGGCTGAGCAGCTGACTTGAGTAAAGTATCTTGACAAAGTTAAAGGTGCAATATGCAGAACTCACTCTGCCATTTCCTGGTTGAAAACATTCTAATAGTGCGCCAAATTTCAATTTGTGACAAAACAAGCAGTCATTGTGTAGAGAATCGTTGTACCATCTAAACTGCTGTGAAATATATTTTCCATAACCAAAAGTATTGTATTTTCAGCTGTGAAACTGAAAGTAAAAGATCCAAAAAACTAAACTTAAAACATGGGAAGCATAGAAATAGTGCACACAGCCTTGCTTTCAATAAGAATGACAGATCTCTAACTTAAATTTCTATGTGAATTTGATCGAGTTGCCCAAAAAGTTACATTGTAGCTTTAAGTCTACACAACCCTAATTATCTTTAAATGGATGCTTGTATTTGACATTACCTAGTTGCACATGCACCTCAATATCAATACGTTTGGTCATTTGGAAAGGGAGGTAAAGAAAGTAATACATTTCAAAAGGTCACATTTATCAACATTTGGATGTATTGTCTTTTGCAGATATCCAAGACAAATGCCCAGTACCATAAAATATTCAAAGAAATCAGCAAGGATGAGTTACTGAAACAAAGTAAGTGGCGTAGTCTTCAATTTAAATGAAAGTTAAAAAGCCATATGGTGACTTTCTCCATTTTCCTCTTGTTTTTAAAAATACACAAGATTTGCATTATTCTTTCACTTGAAAATAAGCCACAGAGTCTTGTCATTTGTGCAGAATAGATTTTGCCTGACATCCTCTGCTATGTCTCTTCTCAGGTTACACCTGTGCACTGCAGAAAGACATGCTGTATCAGGGCAAAATGTTTGTGTCTGATAACTGGATATGTTTCCACTCCAAAGTCTTCGGCAGAGATACTAAGGTACAGTACAACAATGGAATACTATAGTCATTACTCCTCCAGTCTAGATTTAATTACATTGTTGTTCCTGATAACTGCAAGCCCCAGTTTAGGACACACACTATCATTACAATTCTGAGTTGTTACATTTATCAGGAGTTGACTTTCCTACTAATGAACTGAAGGTTGTAGACCAGGAGTTGTGTTTCACTGACTTAATGTCAACAGATTTGCTATAAATGTTTTTAATAATACTTTTTATTGACTTTTTCTCCTTGGTAGTACTTTGCCTGATCTCTCTAGGAAAAGACAATCACTGAAATATAGATGAAGTGAAATAATGTTTGCTTTCCCATTCCCAGATTGCTATTCCTGTAATCTCTGTGACACTTATCAAGAAGACAAAAACTGCCATTTTGGTTCCAAATGCACTCGTTATCACATCCACAAACAAGCGGGTATGACCAGTTTTATTTGTAGATATTCAATTGTCAAGTTTGGTCTTAATTAAAAACACTTATTTTTTTATTATTGTCATTATAATTCATTATTTAAAATGTTTTCCAGCACGTATTTGCATCATTCCTATCCCGAGATACAACTTATAAACTTCTGAAATCCGTCTGCGTTCATCTGGATGTAAGTTCTTCCTCCTTGTCCTTTTTTCTTTAATGCATTGTTGTGACATTTTACATAGTCTTATTTTGTGTTGTATTACAGATAACATTAGCACTGAGGTTAAACATGTTCTTTCTGTTGTCATAATACTGTGTTCTACTGCAACAGGGACTTTTCCATAGGGCTGTGACGATACCCGTATCAAAGTTTATTTTTGCCACGGAAAAAAATAAACTCTTTGGTCCTTTAAAAACTTTCACTATGTAAGATATTGTGTGGGAAATAAATACACGTGACTGGATGATGTTTGTTTACAACATTAGGGCTGTTTTCCTAAAGAAATTGAATACGCTTTTTGTTTCCTTGCCACGGTACTAATGAGTATTGCGATACTGGTATCGTCCCGGCCTTACTTTTCATGTCTTAACTCATTGAACACCATTGTAGGGGGACAATACAGGGAGCAGCCTCATTACTTCCTCTGCTGAGAATAGCTTCATAGCCGATTGTCCCTCCTCACTTCCTCTGGTCAGTACTAAGACAGTTGCCTTTTTTCCAACTCTTATGACCATACAGTAAAGGGTGTGTGTAATGTAATGGTTCTACTGTACCCTCTGTGTCTGGACAAAGTTTAATTTATATTCAATAATGTTTTCAATGGGATCATCTGTATGGACAAAATGAATGTAAATATTCTGTGTGTAGGATTTCTCTGGAGACTTCTCAGACCTGGATGGGGTTGTGTGCCAGAGGAGGCAAGACATGCTGGAGACCAGCAGCTCAGGCTCCCAGACCCCAGACTATGAGAAAATGACAGGTGGGTTCTCCCTTTATGATGGCAGGGGAGTCCAACCCCCCCTTGTGAAAAACAAGACAATCATCATACACAATAGACAGACAGATGCACCATAATAGAGACAGAAATAAACCCTGAGAGATGGTGATTAGACGCTTTATACCCTTCCATGAGTGGAGAGAAAGGAATTGCCCCTGAGTATGGAGTCTTATCTATACAGCTTAGAAAAGAGCAGTACTCTCGCAGCTTCTAATAACCTAATAGATTAGTTATTACTGAGTCATGAGTTGGACTGGGAGGTGCAATCAGAGGCTTTCAGTTAGTTCAGCTTCTCTGCCCAGACACAGCAGTCGCCAAACTTGTACTGTACAGGCTCACTTTTTATTGTAGTCCGTAGGCTTGAGTTCAGTTGTATTTGAACAGACATGGTTTACTTTTTACATGTTGATACAGTCATGATTTTATGGTTTGTTTAAGAATCTTTTTTTTTTTTAGGTAATTGGGATTAGTTGGCTGTAGACAAATCGGTCTTAGTACATACATCAATGAGAGAGCTGTATCTCCTTTCACCTGTTGACTGCATATGCTTATTGGAAGGCTGAGTATAACACAGATGGTTCGGTGAACCACGCGCACATGAAGAGTAATCTTGCCTGAGACCTGAAGACTCATCTTAGCTCCCTGAGCGAATGCCTTGAATGCTGAATGCCTTGGCTTTAGCTCAGGCATTGATACCAATTAACAAGACCACATCTGATAATGTTGGTAGTTAGGCATGTTGAATTGAAAGGAAATTAGTTCAAATATTTAACGACCAGTGGTGTTCAGAGAGCAATCTGTGTTTGTTTTTGCAGAGTTCCCCATCATCCCAGACACGTTCCTGAGCGCGGTGAAGAACGTAGAGGTGGCGGTGCACGCAGACATCCACCTCCAGACCCCCAACCAAAAACACGGAGCCGCTCACCAGAACGGTGAGGCCTCCTTATGCACGAGCGTGGTGCAATGGAAACAGCAAGACTCTGTGAAATACTTCTGCATTCTCTCTCCCTGGTATCCTAAGGGTTGGCTTCTATCATTTTCCAGAGGGAATGGAATCTGAAAAGTAGAACAGATTGTAATATAAACATTAAGAGAAGGATAAGATCTTAAAGATGTAGTTCTGCAAGTGTTAATTAATATTTGTTTAGCTTCGTCTTTTTGGATTTAAGTCCGGCCCTCTGTGTTGCTGACCTGTGCACTAATCCTGTCTTATCTTTAGGGCCGACCAAGCCTGCCCAGGGTGTTGTACACAAAGTGAAATCGCTACAGCCAGTGTCGTTGAACACCCTTCTACTCGTCTATTTGTTCCTGTGAGTATCCTCTCATTATGAGTCATAAGAGGGTGTCGAGGCCATCTAACACGTTTTGTAGCTAATCTAATCATTTCACTTGTCGCCAGGCATGTCAAAACAAGTTAAGTGAACTGGGTGTTTTGTCCTGCCTTGGGTGTTAACTTGGTTGTGGAATTGTGACTGTTTGTGTCATGTAGGAGATGATTCAACAATGGGAGTTGAATTGGAAATACTTGTTTCTTATTGAAAGCCAATGGGTTCCTGTAGATTCCAGCCCTCATCGGGGTGTGTGACGTGTTTGTGTTGTCTTTGCAGAGTTAGTGTCCTTGTCTTGTCTTCGTGTTACATGGCCTTCAAGATTATGGCTCTTGAGAAGCGGCTGAACTCGTTGAGTTCCGTGGGGGAGTATGCACACAACGAGTAAGAGCTGCCACTAAACACTCACAACAGCTTTGTCTGAGATAACGGAGCATCAATAGGAATTAGTTAACAGATTAACAATTGCAATACAATGAGAATCCAGTCCTAGTATCTGTGGTATACAGTAGATAGTGTTATAATGAATGATAAACCTGAAATTTGACATTACAAACTGTTGGAAAACCCGAAGAATGACTGGGTCAGTCAAGAAACTGTAATTCTTTATCATGTTATAAATAGGTGTAATATGCATGTTTTGATGTCATTTTTCCAAACATTTCTTGACTTTTCCATAGAAAATTGTAAACCCACTTGTTAAAAATCCATACAATTTAAATGTTAATTTCTTTAGGTGTTCAATTTAAAGGCTATTTTTCAATATGTACATGTATTCTAACAATGGGATACAGTAAAATTGACCTTTTGCATTTGTGGTCTTTCATTTGCATCTTGCTATAGGAATGAGCTGAAACTGAATACACCTGAATTCATACGACGGCTAATTCAGAGCATATTTTGTTTCAGAAACGTTGTGCATCACAGATCGCAGGTCGACTTCAATGCCGAAATCTATGGGGAGCTGTCTACAAACCTGTTCAAGCTAGAAAAGGTTTGTCGCCTTGCCAGCGAAGACCGTGTCAACATCTGCTCACTGTTTGCTACTCCCAAAAGTAGTTTAATCCGCTTCATTAATGTTCACTTTTTGGGAGTAGCTTATATTTACTAGTCTAGCTTGTCCGAGTTTGCCCAGCTCCTGTGTCATGCTTGAGTGTGTGTGATACTCTTTCATTGTCACCTCGCCACTCTCCATGGAACAGCTCAAACATGCCATGTAGTCAGCTGTTACTGAGCTAACAACTACTCTTTAAGTGGGACAATAGCTCTGCTTTCCCAATAACATATTTTGTATGAACCATTCCCCACTTGGTTACATAATGTGAGCTTGTTGGGGATTGTGAATAGGCCAATGTGGGAGTGTTCTCTGCTCATCAGCCTCTCATGCATGCTATTGTTTTGCGGTGTGTTTTTATTAATTCAGTGCATGTTTTAACCTGTCAAAAATCCTACCAAACCAGATTCAGAGAAATCTCCGTAAGCTACTTGAAGAGACCTGACTTAAGGACCCGTTGGTCGCCTCGCTGGACGGAAGTGGCGCCTTCATAAAACGCTGGTGAAAACACTGCAGATCTGATCGGCAATCTGTTACCAAATAACAGACTGCCACTTTGGAAAAGAGACCATTTCTTAATTGTGCAATAGCAGTATCTTCCTTCTCTTTCTACTCAGGACAAAACCCATTATTTTGTGTCTGATAGCATGCCAGTGTAATCAAGACATTTCAGCAACTGTAGCTAGTTTGGGCTGAATCCTAACTTGAAACTCACGCGCTTAATAACGCAGAATTCTGCTTTTAGGGGCAATCTGCAGTTGCTACATAAATTTTTGGACTGAATTAATGATATTCCTCAAGAATCAATGGGTACATAACTTATAAGTGCTTCATGAGCTTAGTTCAACTGTCGTACCCCACTAGAACCCAAAATATAACCTGGTTTTACTCCAATATTTGAAAACAACGTTAATAAACACTATATAGCCTAAAACATGGTTAAAATTATGACTGACATCATTGGTGGTCAGTCTTTGCATCCATAGCTTTGTCTATTAATTTGAGTGGTTCCATTTCCCCAGCCCCATGTGTTTCTTTACCGAAGCCGGGGTGGGAAAATGCATTGTTTCAACTGCTGATTGCCGCATTAAATCATGCCTCCATGTCAATGGGAGATTTCTGTGGAAATTTGAGTTAAGTGTTCAGGTTTCAAGGTATAGGATACAAACCTTAGCAAAGAGAAGCCATAAGCTTTAGCCTATGTAGTACTGTACCTGAGAAGCTTTTCAATATTAATGGGATGTTTTCAGGTATGAGTAGGTCCCAAGGACCCACCTATTTCAATGTTTTTCTATTAACATTTCAAAAATGGTCAGTCTTGTAATGCCTACTGTTCATGTGCCCATTTTGTTACAGGTATGAATTGCCAATAAAATATTTATAGTTCTTGCTTCAATTTTTTTTTCTCAAATTGTCATCCAACATGCCTAAATGCTGTTTTCAACCACTCAGTAAATAGGCTCCATTTTCTCAATTTTCATTAAGCACTGAATGATTCACACAATGTATAACTGAAGTGAATGCCATCTAAAAGATGTGACAAGTCTATGGCTTCTACTGCATCATGGATGTGTATATAGTTAAAGGAACATGACTCTCTCACCTTGTCTGACAGTGCGGTCCAACACTGGTCCACTACTTTGAGTAAGATTTGCATTCAGGTAAAACAGAGCATGAATTTGAGTGCCCCATTCAGCCTCGTACCACAGAACAGACTGCTCTTTCAGTGCGTTTTGCCATTGTCAAGTGAATTAATGATTTGCATTCACTTTGAGTGTTCATCATACATAAAGATTACACTGATATATTTGTCATGCTTTTCACATCTGAACATAATATCTCCATTTTATTCTAATGAATGAGGGAGGGAAGTTATTTTGCTAGTAGTGGCAGCTACTAGCCTATTATAGAGCCTCAATTGATGTCTTGTCAATCATTATACACTCACCTATTCGGAGGTATGCTGTAAACATAAATTATGATAACTAAATTATGCACAACTAACCTATATAATTTGTCCAAGTGCCTATATTTTCATTATTTTAAATGTAGTCATATGAAACCATTAGCAATGGAATATCGTTAGGAGGCACCCCCTTTACATTTGGCCTGTCTGTCAACCCATGTTAAGGCTGCACATGACGTAACACCCACACTGCAAAGTGCAATGGCGAAATTGAACAATAACAGCCATCGCTTCTCGGTACCATATGTATTATGTCGTTAACATTAAAGAAAACAGAATCATTCTCCTGGAGAGTCACATCATGCAACATCTGTAAATTTAACGCGCGCGGGGCTGCGACTAGGAGTATTCTACTGTCTCTGCAAGCGATGACAGTTTAAAACGCGGGTAAGTTTCATGTAATTGCAATACCGTCCATTTTCAATGCCAAACCATTTTCGCAGCAAACTGGTTTGTGCACCTGCTTTTAAAGGGGCGTGGCGGCTGGAATGCAGGGTACCCCATCTCCAACTAAAGATGCTGATAGCTTAGCAACTACGATAGGGGAAAGCAGACGAGAGCAACAATGGATTTACCATTTGTAAGCATCTTTCGCAATGTCTGACTATGCACGGAGCATTTTTGTGTGATGACCCGACCATCAACTGTTCTGACACGACTGTAGCGCGAGCTACACGGTGCTATGACTGCTGACTCGAAATGTAAACAAAGGGAGACGGGCCTTTTGCTATTTCTCACTATGCCTGGCTAGCTGCATTGAAGTTGTCGTTGATAGTGTCAATAACTGTTTTTATTTATGCACGATGCATGTATTAGTACAAGCAGACCGTAGATCCATGTGGTCGATGGTGTCTGCTAAACCACAATGTTTCAAACTATAGAAAATACGTACTGAACAAAAATATAAACGCAACATGTAAAGTGTTGGTCCCATGTTTCATGAGCTGAAATAAACATTTCCCGAAATTCTCTTTAAGCACAAAAATATTATTTCTCTCAAATGTTGTGCAGACATTTTTTTACATCCCTGTTCAGTGAGTATTTATCCTTTTCCAAGATAATCCATCCACCTGACAGTGGCATATCAAGAAGCTGATTAAACCGCACACAGGTGCACCTTGTGCTGAGGACAATACAAGGCCACTCTAAAATGTGCAGTTTTCTCACACAACACAATGCCCCAGATGTCTCAAGTTTTGAGGAAATGTGCAATTGGCATGCTGACTGACTGTAGGAATGTCCACCAGATTTGTTGCCAAATAATTTATGTTAATTTCTCTACCGTAAGTGGCCTCCAACGTTTTTTTAGAGAATTTGACAGTACGTCCAACCGTCCTCACAACCGCAGACCATGTGTAACCACGCCAGCCCAGGACCTCCATATCTGGCTTCTTCATCTGCGGGATTATCTGAGACCAGCCATGAAGTTGCGGAGTATTTCTGTCGTTAATAAAGCAATGTAATTTCCCCTTTTGTGGGGGAAACAAATTATGTTTGGCTGGGCCTGGCTCCTCAATTTCAAATCCATTACCTTTACAAAAATATAAAAATAAAACAAACAGAAATAACCATGGTTTTCAAGCGCCCCTGCCCAGTCGTGTGAAATGCATAGATTAGGGCCAAATACATTTATTTCAATTGACTGATTTCCTTATATGAACTGCAACTCAGTAAAATCGTTGAAATTGTCGAATGTTGCGTTCTTATTTTTGTTCAGTATAATTATTTTCTCTTCTAATACAATGACAAGCTTTTTTGAATGCAAAATGATCAGGCTAGATGCCATACCATGCCAATTGTTTATTATGGGCATTGGGCTATAATGCCACCACCTAAACAAGAAATACATACTGGAAAATACATCAGATCTGCCAAATTGTCTATCTCTCTGACCTGACTGACGTAGTATTGTATTAGTGTCATATCCAGAAAAAGCAGTGGCCTACTGTCTGCAGTACCTTTCTCTCAGTCTTTATTAAATAGTAGTATAGCTTGGTTTTCAAAAGATATTCAGATGGAGACCTGCACTCACTGATAATCTAGCTTTACCATGTCATCAACACATCAGAAAAATATGCCTTCATAGTAAACTTTTCAAGTTAATTTGGACTCTGACGTTGTTGTTGCCAGGTCTTAGGCGTACTGAGGGAATCATGGCCACGGAAGAACCATCCCCTCCGTCGTCCATGGAGAGCAACAAACCCGGCTTCCCCAAACAGATCCTGGCCAACAAGCTGGAAGATAAACACCTGTGTAACTGCTGTCAGAAGCTGCTGCGGAGGCCCTTCCAAGCCCAGTGTGGACACCGCTTCTGTTCCTACTGCTTCAATAGGACTGTCAGGTGGGAGTTCAAAGACTGTATCTCAACTGTATACAATCATCTGTATTTTCTCCTTTACCTGTAATGTGTAAGTACTGGTCTGGTAAAACCTAAGGAAGAAACTTTAGACTATTGAAATGCACCCCCAGGTTATGATGCCTGATGGATATATTACACATTTGACAATATGACACACTGTACTGTTATTTTGTACTGTTTTGTTGACATAATATTCCCATTACAGAGATGGACCTCAGAAATGCAGTGCTTGTATCAAAGAGGACATTTTTGAAGAGCCCACGTCGATTCTAAAACAAGGCTGTGTAAGTTTCTACAAAATGCGTCTTTCATTACAGTGTCACTTTATCCTCTCAAAGAACAAGTAAGATCAAAATGTACCCTTCAAATAATATGTGTCCATGTTATTTGGATCGTGCACGCACGCACACACACACACACACACACACACACACACACACACACGCACACCTCTCAATCATAAATGGAGCATTCGGAAACAGTACAGACTCGTTTGCTCTCACTTCTGCAGGCTTTTCCTGACAACGCAGCTCGACGAGAGGTCGAAAACCTGTCTGTTGTCTGCATCAACGAAGGCTGTACCTGGAAAGGCAATATTAAAGAATATGAGGTTAGTTGAGCGTGGTTTTAGACTGATTATAAACCTCTTCATCATTCAAACGAAGCATTTAAACGGACATTTTTGTTGAAAAAAGAAATGGTGCCACAGACGGTTATAAGCAATGCACCTCAATACTGTATTTGCTTTGCTGTGTTCTCGCTTCATGATCAGTTTGACCGAAGGTCCTTGTATAGGCTGTTCTGAACATATACTAAAGCCAAATGAATCCTAACTTTATTTTCTGTCACTTACAGTTGAGCCACGAGGGGAAGTGTGACTACATGATCATCCCCTGCCCCTCCTGTAAAGAGCAGATCCGCTTCAACGAACAGGAACGCCACAACGAGCGAGAGTGCCCTGAGAGAACTCTCAACTGCAAGTACTGCAAGGAACCATTCCATTTCAAAAACATCAAGGTGAGAAATAATGCATGCTCCGAGAGAGAACGTCCATCCATCTGTTTATTTGTGAAATCTTTCAAATGGCTGACTTACGATCGTATCAATTTTGCAAGGAACATTAGGGTCAATATTTGTAAGAAGCTATACAAGAACACGTCCTTTATTTAGGCCCACGACGAGATCTGCCCCAAGTACCCCATGATCTGTGAAGGCTGTGCCAAGAAGAAAATACCCAGAGAGAAGGTGAGTTCTTAAAGTTTCAACATACACAATATAGCCAATTATAGCCAAACGCAACTGAATGTGTTTGGAAAATGCATCACGGAAAAGGAAGCTCAATATTGAGAGAAAATAATCCACTCTCTTTTAAGAAGGTTGTTGTTCGAAATAGCTGTAGAACTTGTCAAATCATTGTGTATTGTTTCGCCTTTGGCTCTTTTCCTAGTACGTGGACCACATTAAGTTCTGCAGCAAATTCAGAACTCCATGCAGATTCCATGTTGTTGGGTGTGATATGTCAGTAAGTAGCTTTCTTATCTCTTCAGAGCTATGGTTTTAAATGAATCCTCATTAAACAAATGAGGTTGTTACTGTGTAATTACTATTTACCATGTTATTTCTTAAATATTACCTGGTAATAATTCAGTGCTACTGTTAGAACAGCTCTCCTCTCCCCCTCTCTCTGTACAGGTGGAGAAGGAGAGGATCCATGACCACGAGAGGGCCTGCGCCTATGAGCACCTCAACTTGCTGCTGCACTACATTATGGGGATGAAGGTGAGGATGAGTATGGATGTAGTGGAGCGTAAGTGCCCATTACACACACTAAAGCAGTGGTATTCAAAGTCGGGGTTGCAGGGGAACTGCAATGGGGTCGCCCAAAAAATTATTATAAAAGTACAAGATATTATATGGGACTATATAAAAAAGTTGTTGAGAAAGATAATGAAATACAATTGTATTTAGTAGATGTATTTATTGGTTTCCTTTTGTTTTGTTAAGAGATGAAAACATAATGAATTGAAGGTTATGTGCTGATGTAAAAATCGAAATGTACCTATTTTATGGTTGGTTTGGGATTTTTTTATTTTATTTTTTATTTCACCTTTATTTAACCAGGTAGGCTAGTTGAGAACAAGTTCTCATTTGCAACTGCGACCTGGCCAAGATAAAGCATAGCAGTGTGAACAGACAACACAGAGTTACACATGGAGTAAACAATTAACAAGTCAATAACACAGTAGGAAAAAAAAAAAAAAAGTCTATATACATTGTGTGCAAAAGGCATGAGGAGGTAGGCGAGTAATTACAATTTTGCAGATTAACACTGGAGTGATAAATGATCAGATGGTCATGTACAGGTAGAGATATTGGTGTGCAAAAGAGCAAAGTAAATAAATAAAAACAGTATGGGGATGAGGTAGGTAAAAATGGGTGGGCTATTTACCGATAGACTATGTACAGCTGCAGCGATCGGTTAGCTGCTCAGATAGCAGATGTTTGAAGTTGGTGAGGGAGATAAAAGTCTCCAACTTCAGCGATTTTTGCAATTCGTTCCAGTCACAGGCAGCAGAGAACTGGAACGAAAGGCGGCCAAATGAGGTGTTGGCTTTAGGGATGATCAGTGAGATACACCTGCTGGAGCGCGTGCTACGGATGGGTGTTGCCAGTGAACTGAGATAAGGCGGAGCTTTACCTAGCATGGACTTGTAGATGACCTGGAGACGAATATGTAGCGAGGGCCAGCCGACTAGAGCATACAAGTCGCAGTGGTGGGTGGTATAAGGTGCTTTAGTGACAAAACGGATGGCACTGTGATAAACTGCATCCAGTTTGCTGAGTAGAGTGTTGGAAGGAATTTTGTAGATGACATCGCCGAAGTCGAGGATCGGTAGGATAGTCAGTTTTACTAGGGTAAGTTTGGCGGCGTGAGTGAAGGAGGCTTTGTTGCGGAATAGAAAGCCGACTCTTGATTTGATTTTCGATTGGAGATGTTTGATATGAGTCTGGAAGGAGAGTTTACAGTCTAGCCAGACACCTAGGTACTTATAGATGTCCACATATTCAAGGTTGGAACCATCCAGGGTGGTGATGCTGGTCAGGCGTGCGGGTGCAGGCAGCGAACGGTTGAAAAGCATGCATTTGGTTTTACTAGCGTTTAAGAGCAGTTGGAGGCCACGGAAGGAGTGTTGTATGGCATTGAAGCTCGTTTGGTCCCAGAAATTCTGGTGGAAAAAATGGGGTCCCTGCTGAAAAAGTTTGAATAACACTGCGCTAAAAGATGGTTGTTTGCATTAGCATTTACTTACTCTGTGTTTACTCTACCTACCTTATTTTCTTCCTCTCCATCCACGAAGGTGAGCATGGAGGGCCTGCAGCCGCAAGGCCTGGAGCTGGCTGGACACAAGCTCCTGGAGCTCCACCATTCCCTCAGGGAGCTGGAGGCACGCGTCTCCCAGCTCAGCACTAACTCCACCGGGCCTCCCGTGCAGGGGGCCACCAACTCTTCTTCCTCCCCGGGCCTCTCCGGGCCTCCCGCCCTAGCTCTTCCCCTGCCTCCACCTCCCGCCCTGGCCCCCACCCTGACTGTGTCCACCTCCTTCACCCCCTTGCCCAGCTCGGTGGGGGCGGCCCTGGAGCTACAGCTCCACAGTGAGAAGACCAAGGTGGCGGAGCTGGGACGCAGGTGCACCGACCTGGAGGTGAAGGCGGGGATGTTTGAGAATGTGGTTTGCGTGTTGAACCGAGAGGTGGAGCGCTTTGCCACAACCATGGAGGCCAGTAACAGACAGCATCGCCTAGACCAGGATAAGATTGAGGCCCTGAGCAACAAGGTAATAAGGCCCTGAAGCAGAAATTAAATTCAGTCATTTAATTTATACATCCCTATCCAACATTTTAATTCAATGGCATGACTTACTGGGGTATAAAGCTGGAGGTTTTGAGGATTGTGGTGGCATTTTTCTGCTTTACCAAATTACCAGAGTTACAAACTACACCTCAGTCAGAGTTACACTTAAACTACATATATTATATTAAGAGCTTTGCAATAGCCATTTTTGACTTTCAATGATGCGCTATCTCTAATGAACCATTGAAAAGTACCACCAGAAAAGTACAAAGATCTTTTATAGCCAAGATACACCACTCTCAACTTACATGACGAACCACAGATCTTAGGAACAGTTCACAAAGGTTCAGATTTGTATGAAATATATCTTTAAAACATAGCAGACAGTTACTGCTGTGTCAACAGTTCTCATTGTAAAGACCAGTGTTTGGCCCCCTCCTACTCCAAACTGGAACCCGTCTCACCCTGGTACAGTATAGCACAAAAACATTACCTTTACTATCTGGAATGCTCTTTAGGCTTTATTATCCCAAAGACATCGTAAATCTCCTCTGTCAGTGCTATCTCATAGAGGCCCATCCTCAGTGGAACACACACACAATACTCTATTCTGTCTAATGTAACAATTATTCTTATAACAATCTTACAAGCATTAAAACATAATCTTGCAATTTTCCACGACAGGTTATTGACTTCATAGAAGCTAACACATATTTGTGTGTGTGTGTCTCAGGTGCGGCAGCTGGAGAGGACGGTGGGGCTGAAAGACCTGACGGTAGCAGAGATGGAAGGCAGGCTGAGGGAGATATCGGGCACCACATTCGACGGCATCTTCATCTGGAGGATCTCTGACTTTACCAAAAAAAGACAGGATGCCATCGCTGGCCGAGCTCCTGCCATGTTCTCACCAGGTAAACCAGACCAAAGGGGCTTCGAGACCGAGTCAAGGCCGAAACCAGAACAACCATATCGAGACTATATTATACCGTAGTAGTGCAAGTCATAATGACAGTGCAAAACGTAGGCTATTGTGTTTCCATAATAATATTTAAATCACCGTTTTTCAGCCTTCTACACCAGTAAATATGGCTATAAAATATGTCTGTTTTTCCCCCAACAGCCTTCTACACCAGTAAATACGGCTACAAGATGTGTCTGCGGATCTACCTGAACGGGGACGGGACAGGGCGTGGCAGCCACCTGTCTCTGTTCTTTGTGGTGATGAGGGGACTGAGTGATGCTCTGCTCAAATGGCCCTTCAACCAGAAGGTAAGGACCAGGGGACTCATTTAGAAAATGCATAGAAAATGCATTAGAAGGTCATACATTTTACATGCTGTATATTGAAATCCACACGAATCCTGTAATTTATACAGTACCAGTCAAACGTTTGGACACACATACTCATTCAAGGGTTTTTCTTTATTTTTATTATTTTCTACATTGTAGAATAATAGTGATGACACCAACACTATGAAATAACACATATGGAATTATGTAGTAACCAAACAAGTGTTAAACAAATCAAAATATATTTATATTATATATTATTATTATTATTATATATTTGAGATTCTTCAAAGTAGCCACCCTTTGCCTTGATGACAGCTTTGCACACGCTTGGCATTCTCTCAACCAGCTTCACCTGGAATGCTTTTCCAACAGTCTTGAACGAGTTCCCACATATGCTGAGCACTTGTTGGTTGTTTTTCCTTTACGCTGCGGTCCAACTCATCCCAAACCATCTCAATTGGGTTGAGGTTGGGTGATTGTGGAGGCCAGGTCATCTGATACAGCGCTCCATTACTTTCCTTCTTGGTCAAATAGCCCTTACATAGCCTGGAAGTTTGTTGGTCATCGTCCTGTTGAAAAACAAATTGTAGTCCCACTAAGCGCAAACCAGATGGGATGGCGTATCGCTGCAGAATGTTGTGGTAGCCATGCTGTTTAAGTGTGCCTTAAATTCTAAATAAATCACAGAGTGTCACTAGCAAAGCACCACCACACCATCACACCTCCTCTGCCATGCTTCACGGTGGGAACCACACATACGGAGATCATCCATTCACCTACTCTGTTTCTCACAAAGACACGGTGGTTGGAAAAAATCTCAAATTTGGACTCATCAGACCAAAGGACAGATTTCCACCGGTCTAATGTCCATTGCTTGTGTTTCTTGGCCGAAGCAAGTCTCTTCTTCTTATTGGTGTCCTTTAGTAGTGGTTTCATTGCAGCAATTCAACCATGAAGGCCTGATTCACTGAGTGGCCTCTGAACAGTTGATGTTGAGATGTCTGTTACTTGAACTCTGTGAAGCATTTATTTGGGCTTACATTTTTGAGGCTGGTAACTCTAATGAACTTATCCTCTTCAGCAGAGGTAACTCTTGAGTCTTCCTTTCCTGTGGCGATCCTCATGAGAGCCAGTTTCATCATAGCGCTTGATGGTTTTTGCAACTACACTTCAAGAAACTTTCACATTTCTTGAAATTTTTCGAATAGACTGACCTTCATGTCTTAAAGTAATGATGGACTGTAATTTCTCTTTGCTTATTTGAGCTGTTCTTGCCTTAATATGAACTTGGTATTTTACCAAATAGGGCTATCTTCTTTATACCACCCCTACCTTGTCACAACACAACTGATTGTCTCAAACGCATTAAGAAGGAAATAAATTCCACAAATGAGCTTTTAACAAGGCACACCTGTTAATTGAAATGCGTTCCAGGTGACTACCTCATTAAGCTGGTTGAGAGAATACCAAGAGTGTGCAAAGCTGTCATCAAGGCAAAGGGTGGCTACTTTGAAGAATCACAAATATAAAATATATTTTGATTTGTTTAACACTTTTTTGGTTACTACATGATTCCATATGTGTTATTTCATAGTTTTATGTCTTCAATATTATTCTACAATGAAGAAAATAGCAAAAATAAGGAAAAACCCTTGAATGAGTAGGTGTGTCCAAACTTTTGACTGGTACTGTATATCTTCAAATTTATGTTAAAATGTGCAACACAATTTTGATTTTGCATGACATGTGTGATGTATAAATCAGACATGCTTTTGTGGAATTCTCTCTCTCGTTGTCCTGGCAGGAAACATGTCTGTAATGGAGATTATAAATATCTAATTCTATGATTTATTACGTTTTCTATATCAGACATTGTTTTGTTCGTACTCTTTTTATTTGTAAATAATCATTAATCAACAAAGAGGTGAAAAGAGGGTGACACAGTCAAGTGTCAGACAGAGTTGTTGTTCTCATCTTATGTTAGACAGAGTTGTTGTTCTCATCTTATGTCAGACAGAGTTGTGGTTCTCATCTTATGTCAGACAGGGTTGTGGTTCTCATCTTATGTCAGACAGAGTTGTTGTTCTCATCTTATGTCAGACAGAGTTGTTGTTCTCATCTTATGTCAGACAGAGTTGTGGTTCTCATCTTATGTCAGACAGGGTTGTTGTTCTCATCTTATGTCAGACAGGGTTGTGGTTCTCATCTTATGTCAGACAGGGTTGTTGTTCTCATCTTATGTCAGACAGGGTTGTTGTTCTCATCTTATGTCAGACAGGGTTGTTGTTCTCATCTTATGTCAGACAGGGTTGTTGTTCTCATCTTATGTCAGACAGGGTTGTTGTTCTCATCTTATGTCAGACAGGGTTGTGGTTCTCATCTTATGTCAGACAGGGTTGTTGTTCTCATCTTATGTCAGACAGGGTTGTTGTTCTCATCTTATGTCAGACAGGGTTGTGGTTCTCATCTTATGTCAGACAGGGTTGTGGTTCTCATCTTATGTCAGACAGGGTTGTGGTTCTCATCTTATGTCAGACAGGGTTGTTGTTCTCATCTTATGTCAGACAGGGTTGTTGTTCTCATCTTATGTCAGACAGGGTTGTGGTTCTCATCTTATGTCAGACAGGGTTGTTGTTCTCATCTTATGTCAGACAGAGTTGTTGTTCTCATTTTATGTCAGACAGAGTTGTTGTTCTCATTTTATGTCAGACAGAGTTGTTGTTCTCATTTTATGTCAGACAGAGTTGTGGTTCTCATCTTATGTCAGACAGGGTTGTTGTTCTCATCTGATGTCAGACAGAGTTGTTGTTCTCATTTTATGTCAGACAGAGTTGTTGTTCTCATCTTATGTCAGACAGGGTTGTGGTTCTCATCTTATGTCAGACAGGGTTGTGGTTCTCATCTTATGTCAGACAGAGTTGTGGTTCTCATCTTATGTCAGACAGAGTTGTGGTTCTCATCTTATGTCAGACAGGGTTGTGGTTCTCATCTTATGTCAGACAGAGTTGTTGTTCTCATCTTATGTCAGACAGGGTTGTGGTTCTCATCTTATGTCAGACAGAGTTGTTGTTCTCATCTTATGTCAGACAGGGTTGTGGTTCTCATCTTATGTCAGACAGGGTTGTGGTTCTCATCTTATGTCAGACAGGGTTGTTGTTCTCATCTTATGTCAGACAGGGTTGTGGTTCTCATCTTATGTCAGACAGGGTTGTTGTTCTCATCTTATGTCAGACAGGGTTGTGGTTCTCATCTTATGTCAGACAGAGTTGTGGTTCTCATCTTATGTCAGACAGGGTTGTGGTTCTCATCTTATGTCAGACAGGGTTGTGGTTCTCATCTTATGTCAGACAGGGTTGTGGTTCTCATCTTATGTCAGACAGGGTTGTTGTTCTCATCTTATGTCAGACAGAGTTGTGGTTCTCATCTTATGTCAGACAGAGTTGTTGTTCTCATCTTATGTCAGACAGGGTTGTGGTTCTCATCTTATGTCAGACAGAGTTGTGGTTCTCATCTTATGTCAGACAGAGTTGTTGTTCTCATCTTATGTCAGACAGGGTTGTTGTTCTCATCTTATGTCAGACAGGGTTGTGGTTCTCATCTTATGTCAGACAGGGTTGTTGTTCTCATCTTATGTCAGACAGAGTTGTGGTTCTCATCTTATGTCAGACAGGGTTGTTGTTCTCATCTGATGTCAGACAGTGTTGTTGTTCTCATTTTATGTCAGACAGAGTTGTTGTTCTCCTTTTATGTCAGACAGAGTTGTTGTTCTCATCTTATGTCAGACAGAGTTGTTGTTCTCATTTTATGTCAGACAGAGTTGTTGTTCTCATCTTATGTCAGACAGGGTTGTGGTTCTCATCTTATGTCAGACAGAGTTGTTGTTCTCATCTTATGTCAGACAGGGTTGTGGTTCTCATCTTATGTCAGACAGAGTTGTGGTTCTCATCTTATGTCAGACAGGGTTGTGGTTCTCATCTTATGTCAGACAGGGTTGTGGTTCTCATCTTATGTCAGACAGGGTTGTTGTTCTCATCTTATGTCAGACAGGGTTGTTGTTCTCATCTTATGTCAGACAGGGTTGTTGTTCTCATCTTATGTCAGACAGGGTTGTGGTTCTCATCTTATGTCAGACAGGGTTGTGGTTCTCATCTTATGTCAGACAGAGTTGTTGTTCTCATCTTATGTCAGACAGGGTTGTTGTTCTCATCTTATGTCAGACAGAGTTGTTGTTCTCATCTGATGTCAGACAGAGTTGTTGTTCTCATCTGATGTCAGACAGAGTTGTTGTTCTCATCTTATGTCAGACAGGGTTGTGGTTCTCATCTTATGTCAGACAGAGTTGTTGTTCTCATCTGATGTCAGACAGAGTTGTTGTTCTCATCTTATGTCAGACAGAGTTGTTGTTCTCATCTTATGTCAGACAGGGTTGTTGTTCTCATCTTATGTCAGACAGAGTTGTTGTTCTCCTTTTATGTCAGACAGAGTTGTTGTTCTCATTTTATGTCAGACAGAGTTGTTGTTCTCATCTGATGTCAGACAGAGTTGTTGTTCTCCTTTTATGTCAGACAGGGTTGTTGTTCTCATCTTATGTCAGACAGGGTTGTTGTTCTCATTTTATGTCAGACAGAGTTGTGGTTCTCATCTTATGTCAGACAGGGTTGTTGTTCTCATCTGATGTCAGACAGAGTTGTTGTTCTCATTTTATGTCAGACAGAGTTGTTGTTCTCCTTTTATGTCAGACAGAGTTGTGGTTCTCATCTTATGTCAGACAGAGTTGTTGTTCTCATCTTATGTCAGACAGAGTTGTTGTTCTCATCTTATGTCAGACAGGGTTGTGGTTCTCATCTTATGTCAGACAGGGTTGTTGTTCTCATCTTATGTCAGACAGGGTTGTTGTTCTCATCTTATGTCAGACAGGGTTGTGGTTCTCATCTTATGTCAGACAGGGTTGTTGTTCTCATCTTATGTCAGACAGAGTTGTTGTTCTCATTTTATGTCAGACAGAGTTGTTGTTCTCATTTTATGTCAGACAGAGTTGTTGTTCTCATTTTATGTCAGACAGAGTTGTGGTTCTCATCTTATGTCAGACAGGGTTGTTGTTCTCATCTGATGTCAGACAGAGTTGTTGTTCTCATTTTATGTCAGACAGAGTTGTTGTTCTCATCTTATGTCAGACAGGGTTGTGGTTCTCATCTTATGTCAGACAGGGTTGTGGTTCTCATCTTATGTCAGACAGAGTTGTGGTTCTCATCTTATGTCAGACAGAGTTGTGGTTCTCATCTTATGTCAGACAGGGTTGTGGTTCTCATCTTATGTCAGACAGAGTTGTTGTTCTCATCTTATGTCAGACAGGGTTGTGGTTCTCATCTTATGTCAGACAGAGTTGTTGTTCTCATCTTATGTCAGACAGGGTTGTGGTTCTCATCTTATGTCAGACAGGGTTGTGGTTCTCATCTTATGTCAGACAGGGTTGTTGTTCTCATCTTATGTCAGACAGGGTTGTGGTTCTCATCTTATGTCAGACAGGGTTGTTGTTCTCATCTTATGTCAGACAGGGTTGTGGTTCTCATCTTATGTCAGACAGAGTTGTGGTTCTCATCTTATGTCAGACAGGGTTGTGGTTCTCATCTTATGTCAGACAGGGTTGTGGTTCTCATCTTATGTCAGACAGGGTTGTGGTTCTCATCTTATGTCAGACAGGGTTGTTGTTCTCATCTTATGTCAGACAGAGTTGTGGTTCTCATCTTATGTCAGACAGAGTTGTTGTTCTCATCTTATGTCAGACAGGGTTGTGGTTCTCATCTTATGTCAGACAGAGTTGTGGTTCTCATCTTATGTCAGACAGAGTTGTTGTTCTCATCTTATGTCAGACAGGGTTGTTGTTCTCATCTTATGTCAGACAGGGTTGTGGTTCTCATCTTATGTCAGACAGGGTTGTTGTTCTCATCTTATGTCAGACAGAGTTGTTGTTCTCATTTTATGTCAGACAGAGTTGTTGTTCTCATTTGATGTCAGACAGAGTTGTTGTTCTCATTTTATGTCAGACAGAGTTGTGGTTCTCATCTTATGTCAGACAGGGTTGTTGTTCTCATCTGATGTCAGACAGTGTTGTTGTTCTCATTTTATGTCAGATAGAGTTGTTGTTCTCCTTTTATGTCAGACAGAGTTGTTGTTCTCATCTTATGTCAGACAGAGTTGTTGTTCTCATTTTATGTCAGACAGAGTTGTTGTTCTCATCTTATGTCAGACAGGGTTGTGGTTCTCATCTTATGTCAGACAGAGTTGTTGTTCTCATCTTATGTCAGACAGGGTTGTGGTTCTCATCTTATGTCAGACAGAGTTGTGGTTCTCATCTTATGTCAGACAGGGTTGTGGTTCTCATCTTATGTCAGACAGGGTTGTGGTTCTCATCTTATGTCAGACAGGGTTGTTGTTCTCATCTTATGTCAGACAGGGTTGTTGTTCTCATCTTATGTCAGACAGGGTTGTTGTTCTCATCTTATGTCAGACAGGGTTGTGGTTCTCATCTTATGTCAGACAGGGTTGTGGTTCTCATCTTATGTCAGACAGAGTTGTTGTTCTCATCTTATGTCAGACAGGGTTGTTGTTCTCATCTTATGTCAGACAGAGTTGTTGTTCTCATCTGATGTCAGACAGAGTTGTTGTTCTCATCTGATGTCAGACAGAGTTGTTGTTCTCATCTTATGTCAGACAGGGTTGTGGTTCTCATCTTATGTCAGACAGAGTTGTTGTTCTCATCTGATGTCAGACAGAGTTGTTGTTCTCATCTTATGTCAGACAGAGTTGTTGTTCTCATCTTATGTCAGACAGGGTTGTTGTTCTCATCTTATGTCAGACAGAGTTGTTGTTCTCCTTTTATGTCAGACAGAGTTGTTGTTCTCATTTTATGTCAGACAGAGTTGTTGTTCTCATCTGATGTCAGACAGAGTTGTTGTTCTCCTTTTATGTCAGACAGGGTTGTTGTTCTCATCTTATGTCAGACAGGGTTGTTGTTCTCATTTTATGTCAGACAGAGTTGTGGTTCTCATCTTATGTCAGACAGGGTTGTTGTTCTCATCTGATGTCAGACAGAGTTGTTGTTCTCATTTTATGTCAGACAGAGTTGTTGTTCTCCTTTTATGTCAGACAGAGTTGTGGTTCTCATCTTATGTCAGACAGAGTTGTTGTTCTCATCTTATGTCAGACAGAGTTGTTGTTCTCATCTTATGTCAGACAGAGTTGTTGTTCTCATCTTATGTCAGACAGAGTTGTTGTTCTCATCTTATGTCAGACAGAGTTGTTGTTCTCATCTTATGTCAGACAGAGTTGTTGTTCTCATCTTATGTCAGACAGGGTTGTTGTTCTCATCTTATGTCAGACAGAGTTGTTGTTCTCATCTTATGTCAGACAGAGTTGTTGTTCTCATCTTATGTCAGACAGGGTTGTTGTTCTCATCTTATGTCAGACAGGGTTGTGGTTCTCATCTTATGTCAGACAGAGTTGTTGTTCTCATCTTATGTCAGACAGGGTTGTTGTTCTCATCTTATGTCAGACAGGGTTGTTGTTCTCATCTTATGTCAGACAGAGTTGTGGTTCTCATCTTATGTCAGACAGGGTTGTTGTTCTCATCTTATGTCAGACAGAGTTGTTGAGGTAAAGTCAGAATGGCAGCTGGCAGGTTTGTCATGTCATCTGGTTTGCACTCATGAGGTCTATCCCTCACACTTTCTGTATCTCTCTCTGTATCTCTCTCTCAATTCAATTCAATTTGCTTTATTGGCATGACGTAACAATGTACATATTGCCAAAACTTACTTTGGAGATTTACAATATTAACATAATTAAAATAATAATAATCAGTAACACCAATAATCAAGGGTCAAAATAACCATACATTGAGCAAAAACAATACAATAAGCATAGAGGACAGGTTGGTTGGTCTGTCAGACACTGTCCCTCATCTTATGGCAGGCAGCAATGTACATAGTGAGCTGCAAACCCACAGCTGTCTGCGTCCTCCCCCAACAGGATGGGTAGCCAGGATGGGTAGCCTATTCTCATCAGAGAGGTCTTTGAAACCTTGAATAAGGGTTTCAATTCTGGGGAAATGACATTCTTGTTTAATATTTTTGACATTTTGTCAGAAAATGCAGCTCTGTCTCCGGTTCTGCTGTGGTGCAGTGGTTGCACATTCTTTCCTCTACAGGGAGCCATGTTTTCCTGTGTTTAACCTTCTTAATGGAAAGGCTGTGCTCACTGAGCCTGCACTTTGTCAAGGTGTTTCTAAGGTTTTGATCAGTAAAAATGGTCAAATAGTTAGCCACAGTGTACTGTCGATTTAGGACCAGATAGTACTGCATATTGCTTTGTGCTTGTGTTTCCCAATAGGTAATATAGTTTTGTTTTGATTGTGTTGTAATTTGGTTTATTCTGATTGATTGGATGTTTTGGTCCTGAGGCTTCAGTGTGTTAGTAGAACAGGTTTGTGAATTCAGCCCCAGGACCAGCTGGATGAGGGGACTCTTTTCTTTGCTCAGCTCTTGGCATTGCACGGCTTGGTAATGATATGAGAGGGGGTCACTGTATTTTAGATGTTTCCAAAACGTAATTGCTCTTTTGTTATTATTATTTTTTATTATTAGTGGATTTTGGCCTAATTCTGCCCTGCATGCAGTGTTTGTAGTTTTCCTCTGGACACGTAGGAGGATCTTACAGAACTCTGCATGCAGGGTTTCAATTGGGTGTTTGTCCTATTGGGTGATGTCTTGTTTTACAAGTGTACCCCATACCTGCTGCCATAAAGTGCAATTGGTTCAATGACACATTCAATTAGTTTTAGCCAAATTGTTATAGGTATTTGAATTTGAATTTGTTTTTTAAAAACCTGTTAGGGATAGGAAGAATACTGCCCCCTTTGGAGGAAGTGCGTGCCCATAGAAAACTGAAAATAAATCTGTCCAAAATTGCTAATATATGCATATAATAATAATTATTGGATAGAAAACACTCTAAAGCTTCTAAAACCGTTTGAAATATGTCTGTAAGTATAGCAGAACTCACAGGGCAGAACTCACAGGGCAGCCATTCTCCCAAACGATTTCTCTCATCAGGAAAGTTGGGCCAACTTTGACGTCATCGCCCCCACCCTTCCCAACCAGCTATGGATCTGGGATCAGTTTCTATGTCTTCGGCGAGATGTCTTCTTTCAATAGGGCGTTTCATTGTGAAAATCCCGCGATCTTTCACCCTTTGGCGGGCAAAAACCTTGGTGTCACGCGAAAATACATGCACTCTCCTGCGCGCGTTGCGCCTGGAGTGCCCTTTGTTCCAGGAATCACGACACGATGTCAGTTTGTCTGTTCGAGTTGAGAATTGTTTTGCACGTTTAGAACATCCTAAAGCTTGATTCTGCACTTAGTTTGACCAGTTTAGTCGACATATAATATGTAATTTTGAAGTTTTGATGCGCAACCCCTCGAATTTTGGCTGCAATTCAGCTGGAATTTGTCGCGTTTGCTAACACAAAGACACACGAATTGAAACCAAACAATGTTTTGGGTAAGTATGACTTCTTCCACTACATTATGATCGAAAACCATCAAAGGTAAGGGAATATTTATGTTGTAATTTTGTGTTTCTGTTGACTCCAACATAGCGGAGAAATATTGCTTATGTCTGAGCACCGTACATTTACATTTAAGTCATTTAGCAGACGCTCTTATCCAGAGCGACTTACAAATTGGTGCATTCACCTTATGACATCCAGTGGAACAGTAGTGCATCTAAATCTTTTAAGGGGGGGTGAGAGGGATTACTTTATCCTATCCTAGGTATTCCTTAAAGAGGTGGGGTTTCAGGAAGGTGGTGATTGACTCCGCTGTCCAGATTATTGAAAAATGAACGATTTCTGTAACGTTAAAAAGAAATGTGACAAAGCGATTGCATTAAGAAGGAGTGTATCTTTCTAACTATATGTAGAACATGTATATTTAGTCAAAGTTTATGATGTGTATTGCTGTTATCTGGCGTTATCTGGCGGAGTTATCATAATTTCTCCGGACATTTTTGTAGCATTTTTTGAACATGGCGTCAATGTAAACAGAGATTTATGGATATGAATTGCATATTATTGAAAAAAACATAAATGTACTGTGTAACATGTGTAACATGTCCTATTACTGTCATCTGACGAAGATTTTCAAAAGGTTAGTGAATTATTTTTCTTTTAGTCCTGCGTTTGTGATTGCATCTTTTGTTCGACAAAATGGCTATATATTAGCTGTGTCTTTGGTGGTGGTTTGACATAAATATGTGCTATGTTTTCGCCGTAAAACATTTTAGAAATCTGACTTGCTGGGTAGATGAACAAGGTGTTTATCTTTCATATTGGACTTGTTAATGTGTGGAGGTTAAATATTTCTAAGAATATTTTTGCATTCTGTGCGCCACTTTTTGAGTTGAGAGTGTGTGGGGGGGTGCCCTTGGGGAACCTGTAGCGTGAACAAGTTAATGGCGTAGAATGCCCTGCATGCTTTCTCTGTCAGTTCATTCACTGCCTTATTAAGGTGTCCAGTTGAGCTTATTTTTCAATCTATGTAATTGTAGTGTGTGTAGTACTCTATATATTTTGTACCAATTGAGAACTCACTCTCTCTCTCTGAATGCTGGGAATTGTATGAGTGAGTGCGAGTGTTGTGTAGAGTTAGATATCCTGGTTTTTCTTTTACGTTTCCTTTTCTTGGTGGTATCTTTTTTTCTTCCTCTGCATGATTACGGTTATCAATTTTTTTATTTAGTTGTTGTGGTAGAATTAAGTATATTGTTGTTCGTGTCGAAATTACCCTGGCTTTGGCGGGGATGGCGACCCACATGGGGACGCCGTCTCTGTCACTTCGGCACGGCTTTAGGTGTGTTACTGAAGCTACTGTCACTGGAGGAGTTTTTGGTCGAGAGAAGGCATGCTATGAGAATGTTGCTTATGCGTCATGGATGAATAAAGCGGTGGTGTTTTTTCTTAAAGAAGAGTGTCTTGTTGATCGTATGGTTGAGCATGGCGTACTTCTTAAAGAAGAGCGTCTTGTAGATCGTATGGTTGAGCATGGTGTACTTCTTAAAGAAGAGCGTCTTGTTGATCGTATGGTTGAGCATGGCGTACTTCTTAAAGAAGTGTCTTGTTGATTGTATGGTTGAGCATGGTGTACTTCTTAAAGAAGAGAGTCTTGTTGATCGGATGGTTGAGCATGGCGTACTTCTTAAAGAAGAGTGTCTGGTAGATCGGATGGTTGAGCATGGCGTACTTCTTAAAGAAGAGCGTCTTGTTGATCGTATGGTTGAGCATGGCGTACTTCTTAAAGAAGAGAGTCTTGTTGATCGTATGGTTGAGCATGATGTACTTCTTAAAGAAGAGTGTCTGGTAGATCGGATGGTTGAGCATGGCGTACTTCTTAAAGAAGAGCGTCTTGTTGATCGTATGGTTGAGCATGGCGTACTTCTTAAAGCTATGTTTATTCTAGTTACGCCACTTTTTTTCTCTGTCAACAAGGGTAACGATTTCGAATATACCACCGTTTATTCCCATTGAGCTATTGCCATAAGCGATATGCTTGCCCGAAAAGGGAGAAGGCGGAGGGAGGGGCGCAGGTGGTCCTCGTAACGCCTGGGCCCAGTGATGTAGGGAGAAGTGGGTCGACAGTGGTTGAGCAGCCACACGCACCTGTTTCTGAGGAACAAGTTGTCAGTGTTGAGGGCACGGAGTTGCAACTTGTACCAGATGAGAATGCTATGCAGCAGAAAAATATTGTTGTAGAAGGTAAGGACAGATCTGAAGAATCATTTCCAGACTGGAGTTGCCCAGTACGAGTGCTGGGGTACAGGAGGGGGGTCATGTGGAGCTAGGCTCCCAGGTAGTGGAGGAGATGCCCACTACGAGTAATGGGGTACAGGAGGGGGCTCAGGTGGGGCTAGTCTCCCAGGTAGTGGAGGAGATGCCTGGTACGAGTGATGGGTTGCAAGGGGGGAGTGTTGAGAGGGATGTGGTAGAGGGGAGTCAGTGGTCTGTGGGCTCAGTTGAGGAGGATAAGAATATGGATATCTCTCCTGATACGATAGCAGCTGATGAAGACTCAATTTACAGTCTAGAGGAGGTAAATGGGTTCCTGGATCAGACTTTTGGGAAATCTGTGAAATTGGCAGATTTTTTTGATGTTGATAAGTTTGTGAGGTCAGCTGTGGTGTTACAGAAGACAGTGGGGTTAGACAATCTGAGTGAGGAGAAGTGTTTTCGCTTGAGGACATTTACTACTGCTGTCACTGCAGCAAAAGGTAGTGGGAAACGTGGTCAGCTTCTTAGGGCTGCAATCCCGTTAACGCGATTGATATGACAACAGCCAGTGAAAGTGCAGAGCGCCAAATTCAAACAACAGAAATCTCATAATTAACATTCCTCAAATATACATGTATCTTATACCATTTTAAAGGTAATTTTGTTGTTAATCCCACCAAAGTGTCCGATTTCAAATAGGCTTTACAGCGAAAGCACCACAAACAATTATGTTAGGTCACCGCCAAGTCACAGAAAAAAATCTGCCATTTTTTCAGCCAAAGTGAGGCTAACTAAAAAGTACAAATAGAGATATTGTTAATCACTAACCTTTAACCTCATAGTCCGCCCAAACCCGTATGCGGTAGCGTAACTACAGCCTCAAGCTCATTACCATAACGCAACGTTAGCGATTTCTAAAAATCGCAAATGAAATGAAATAAATATGCCTGTTCTCAAGCTTATCCTTTTCTTAACAATCCTGTCGTCTCAGATTTTCAAAATATGCTTTAGAACCAGAGAAAATCACTAATTTGTGTAAGAGTGGTGATAGCTAGCTTAGCATTAGCGTTAGCATTTAGCACGCAACATATTCACAAAAACCAGCCAAGGAATCAAATCAAATAATTTACCTTTGAAGAACTTCAGATGTTTCAATGAGGAGACTCTCAGTTACATAGCAGATGTCCAGTTTTTCCTGAAAGATTCTTGTGTAGGACACATCGTTCCCTTTTGTTACTATGCATTTGGCTACCGAAACTAACCGAAAATTCAGTCACCTACATGTCGAACTTTTTCCGAATTAACTCCATAATATCGACTGAAACATGGAAAACGTTGTTTGAATCAATCCTGAAGGTGGTTTGTCATATTTCTCTCCATTGAAAGCACCGTCCTTGTAGCCTGGTTTGTTCTGAGATTTGAATGGAAAAATACCGGGACCTGACTTTTGCGCACCAATTGCCACACAGACACCAAGGGGGACACTTGGCAATTGTAGTCTCTTATGGTCAATCTTCCAATGATATGCCTACAAATACGTCACAATGCTGCAAAGACCTTGGGGAAACAAGAGAAAGAGTCCGTTCATTCCTGTCGCATTCACAGCCATATAAGGCGATCATGGAAAACGTAGCCTCAGAAATCCTATGCATTTCCTGGTCGGTCATACATCTTGGTTTTGCCCGAAGCATTTGTTCTAAGGGACTCACAGTGAAAATCTTTGCATTTCTGGAAACGTAAGACTGTCTTCTTTCCAAAACTATCAATTCCAAGCATATTCGAGCATCTTTTCGTGACAAAATATTACGCTTAAAACAGGCACGTCTTTTTATCCAAAAATGAAATACTGCCCCTAGAGTCTTAACAGGTTAATGATCTTCATTAGATGACACTCATATGACTTCATGTTACACAATACATATATGTTTTGTTCGATAAAGTGCATATTTATATAAAACAATCTCACTATACATTGGCGCGTTATGTTCACTAGTTCCAAAAACATCCGGTGATATTGCAGAGAGCCACATCATTTTACAGAAATACTCATTAAAAATGTTGATGAAAATACAATTGTTAGACATGGAAATATAGATAGACTTCTCCTTAATGCAACCGCTGTGTCAGATTTCAAAACAGATTTACGGAAAAAGCAAACCATGCAATAAACTGAGTACAGCTTTCAGACAACAAAGCAGCTAAAAAGATTTCCGCCATATTGGGTAGTCAACATTAGTCATAAATAGAATTATAAATATTCACTTACCTTTGTTGATCTTCATCAGAATGCACTCCCAGGAATCCCAGTTCCACATTAAATGTTTAATTTAGTTTGATAATGTCCATCATTTATGTCCAAGAGCTACTTTTGTTAGCACGTTTGGTAAACAAATCCAAAGTCATGAAGCGCGTTCCCTAGTTGCAGACGAAATGTCAAAAAGTTCCGTTACTGTCTGTAGAAACATGTCAAACGATGTATGGAATCAATCTTTAGGATGTTTTTAACATTAAACTTCAATAATATTCCAACCGGAGAATTCCTTTGTCTTCAGAAAAGCAAAGGAACGGGAGTTACCTCTCATGTGAAATGTGCATGACCAGCGGATGACTGCTGGCAGACCTCTGACTCATTCCTCTCTCATTCGGTCCCACTTCACAGTAGAATCCTCAAACAAGTTTCTAAAAACGGTTGACATCTAGTGGAAGCCTTAGGAAGTGCAACATAACCAATATCCCACTGTGTATTCAATAGGGGCTGGGTTGAAAATCGACCAGCCTCAGATATCCCACTTCCTGTTTGGATTTCTTCTCAGGTTTATGCCTGCCATATGAGTTCTGTTATACTCACAGACATCATTCAAACAGTTTTAGAAACTTCAGAGTGATAATAATAATATGCATATATTAGCAACTGGGACTGAGGAGCAGGCAGTTTACTCTGGGCACCTTTCATCCAAGCTACTCAATACTGCCCCTGCAGCCATAAGAAGTTAAGAGAAAAATAAAACATTTACATTTACATTTAAGTCATTTAGCAGACGCTCTTATCCAGAGCGACTTACAAATTGGTGCTTTCACCTTATGACATCCAGTGGAACAGCCACTTTACAATAGTGCATCTAGGTCTTTTAAGGGGGGGAGGGGGAGAAGGCAGGTGATGATGATCTTGCCTCATATGGTGTTTTTTTTCTCCCTGTCTGGTTTCTCTGTGGTGTTTTCTGCTTTTCCTTTCTTTTTTCTATATGGAGGTAATAAGTAGAGTTTGACCGATTTAATCGAAATGGCCGATTAATTAGGGCAGATTTCAAGTTTTCATAACAATCGGAAATCTGTATTTTTGTGCCCCAATTTTAAATGTGTTATCTTTTTAAATGTATTTTATATACCTTTATGTAACTAGGCAAGTCAGTTAAGAACACATTCTTATTTTCAATGACGGCCTAGGAACGGTGGGTTAATTGCCTCGTTCAGGGGCAGAACGACAGATTTTCACCTTGTCAGCTCGGGGGATCCAATCTTGCAACCTTACAGTTAACTAGTCCAACGCAATAATGACCTGCCTCTCTCTTGTTGCACTCCACGAGGAGACTGCCTGTTACGCGAATGCAGTAAGCCAAGGTAAGTTGCTAGCTAGCATTAAACGTATCTTATAAAAAACAATCAATCATAATCATTAGTTAACTACACATGGTTGATGATATTACTAGATATTATCTAGCGTGTCCTGCGTTGCATATAATCTGACTGAGCATACAAGTATCTAAGTATCTGACTGAGCGGTGGTAGGCAGAACAGGCGCGTAAACATTCATTCAAACAGCACTTTCGTGCATTTTGCCAGCAGCTCTTCGTTGTGCGTCAAGCATTGCACTGTTTATGACTTCAAGCCTATCAACTCCTGAGATGAGGCTGGTGTAACCGAAGTGAAATGGCTAGCTAGTTAGCGAGCGCTAATAGCGTTTCAAATGTCACTCACTCTGAGCCTTCTAGTAGTTGTTCCCCTTGCTCTGCATGGGTAACGCTGCTTCGATGGTGGCTGTTGTCGTTGTGTTGCTGGTTCGAGCCCAGGGAGGAGCGAGGAGAGAGACGGAAGCTATACTGTTACACTGGCAATACTAAATTGCCTATAAGAACATCCAATAGTCAAAGGTTAATGAAATACAAATTGTATAGAGGGAAATAGTCCTATAATTCCAATAATAACTACAACCTAAAACTTCTTATCTGGGAATATTGAAGACTCATGTTAAAAGGAACTACCAGCTTTCATATGTTCTCATGTTCTGAGCAAGGAACTGAAACGTTAGCTTTCTTACATAGCACATATTGCACTTTTACTTTCTTCTCCAACACTTTGTTTTTGCATTATTTAAACCAAATTGAACATGTTTCATTATTTACTTGAGGCTAAATTGATTTTATTGATGTATTATATTAAGTTAAAATAAAAGTGTTCATTGTTCATTCAGTATTGTTGTAATTGTCATTATTACAAATATATATATATAAAGATCGGCCGATTAATCGGTATCGGCGTTGAAAAATCATAATCGGTCGACCTCTAGCTCAGATACATACAACCTGTCTAACGGATGAAATGCGCCAACATGCCGTGGATTTCTACTCTGCCCTCTATAAGGCGGAGGATTGTGATTCTCTGAGTACTGATCAGTTATTACAAGGTCTTCCTCAATTGGGCCCTGAGCAGAGAGTTTCTTTGGATTCTGACATTATTCTGCAGGAGCTGTCCACAGCAGTTATGCAGCTCTCATCAGGCCGAGCCCCTGGCATCGATGGTTTACCATCTGAGTTCTATAAGCACTTTTGGGGGTTTATTGGGGAGGAATTTTAAGACGTGGTGTGTGAATCTTTTCCTGAGGGTTGTCTTCCTGTATCTTGTCAACTTGCTGTGCTTTCATTGTTGCCAAAAAAGGGGGATTTGGCTCTCATAGAAAATTGGCGACCTGTTGCGTTGCTGTGTGCAGAATATAAAATTGTATCTAAATGTCTCTCAAACAGGTTGAAAGAATATCTGGGGTTGTTGGTCCACAAGGACCAGTCTGACTGTGTACCTGACCGCTCTATTGTTGATAATTTGTTTCTAATAAGAGATGTGTTAGACATTAGTAAACTGTCTGATGTGAATGTGGGTTTACTTTCAATGGATCAGGAGAAGGTTTTTGACCATGTGGACCACCAGTACTTGTTCAAAACAATGAAAGCCTTTGGGTTTGGGGATGTGTTTTTGTCTTGGATGAGTTTACTGTATGCTGTGGCCTCATGTATGGTGAAGGTGGGGGTGGTTTGAGTTGCCACATCCCCGTCCAAAGGGGTATCAGGCAGGGATGCCCAATTTCGGGACAGTAATATTGTCTGGCAATTGAACCAATGCTTTGTTTTTTAAGAGCGAGGCTTACTGGTTTTTCTGTGCCAGGAGTAATGAAGGGTCCCACGATAGCACTGTCTGCGTATGCAGATGATGTGACAGTTTTTATTACAGGGGATGAGGATGTTAAGGTTCTCTCAAATGCTTTAAAAGTGTATGAGAGGGCCTCCTCAGCTAGAGTCAATTGGGAAAAGAGTGAATCGCTGTGGGCAGGTCAGCTTCAGATAGGGTCCACTCCACGGTTACCAGAGGGGCTTCAGTGGGGAAGAGATGGGATGAAGACTGGGGTTTCTTCTAGGCTCTGATGTAATTTCAGAAAAATAACTGGGAGGGTGTAGTGCAGAAAGTGTGTGCCAGACTGTCAAGGTGGAAGTGGGTGCTACCCCAGCTGTCTTATAGGGGAAGGGTATTGGTAGCTAATAATCTTGCTGCCTCTACCCTGTGGCATAGACTAATGATTTTACAGCCACTGTGGGTCTGATACAAGAGCTTCAGAAGACCCTTATCAATTTATTTTGGTCAGGACAACATTGGATTAAAGCTACAGCCCTGTACCTGCAACTGCATTAGGGTGGGTAAGGTCTGGTGGACATTTCTTCCAGGATCATGGCTTTTCGGCTTCAAAAAAGCAGCCCAGAGACTGTTGCACAGTGACGGTTTTAGCTGGGTTGACACAGTCTACACATTGATGAGGAGAGCGGGCTGTTTGGGCTTAGACAAGCATCTTTTCTTCTTAAAGTTAGAGGGAGGTGATTTGTCTGATCGGACTCCATTTTATGAGTCTGTTATGCAGGCTTGAAGGGTTTTTGTCATGTCCCGTAAGGCCGTCACGCCACCAGGGATGTGGCTTTTTGAAGAGCCTCTTTTTTTATAACACTGCCATCCAGTCCCGTGCTATGGTTTCAGCCAGCCTACGTTCATGCCTGTTAGGTGTGGGGTGTACTAAGCTGGGTCATCTGATGCGGAGCAGGAGCAGATCGTTGGAGGAGCTGGGAGAAAGAGCAGGGATCCGATCATCTCTTCTACTGAGGAAGGTCGTAGATGAGGTCTGTAATTCTTTGCCAGTACTTCATCGACAATATGTGACTGACACTTCCAATTCTGATCGGTGGAAGGACGGTCTGGATTATGTGTTCCCTGCACTGATTGTATGTGCTGCGGCGGGGGATTTCGAGAAGGATGTGGGGATGCTGCTTTCCTTCGAGACCCCGGAGCTGGAGGAGTTCAAGGTGTTGGGAAAGAAGGCCATGTATAAAATCTGTGTAAAAGTGTCCTTTGCCTTTTCCCTGGATGGGGTAAAATCGATGAGGTGGGCGGGTGTGTTTGGTCCAGGTGCCTCCCCAAAAGGCTGTTGGAGGTCTTTATACAAACTGCCTATTGAAAAGAGGATAGCTGACCTACAATGGAGGATAATACATGGAGCCATAGCCACCAACATGCATCTGGTACACCTGGATCCTACTGTTGGGGAGGGGTGTCCATTCTGCATCTGGTACATCTGGATCCGACAGTTTAGGAAGGGTGTCCATTTTGTGCTGAGTCTGAAACTCTGGCACATTTTGTTTTTACAATGTCCCAGGTTGGTCGGGATGATTGACCTGATCACTAATTGGTTCTCAGCTCTGGGAGAGGTTTTCTCTTCCCAACTGTTTATATTTGGGCTAAAGTACAGGTTTAGTCAAAGGGGTGTAGTTACTTTGTTTAATTTTGTGTCAGGGGCAGCCAAATTAGCAATATGGAAGACCCGAAAGAACAGTATTAGGGGACAGGGGTCTGTGGATGGGTGGGAATGCTGGAGGGAATGTTGGCAGCGAGACAGAGTTGAGTTTGCCTATTACAAACTGGTTAACAATATTGAACTGTTTGAGTATATGGGGTATTTAGAGGCTGTTATGATTAGTTACTGTGGATGAGAATTTGGTGTTGTTTTTAATTGATGTGTAACTATGGTTTTGTATGAGTGTATATAGTGTTGTGAGCTCCCAGACCCAATAAAGATGATTTAAAATTCAAACTCTCTCTCTCTCACCAGGTGACTCTGATGCTGCTGGACCAGAGTAACAGGGAGCACATCATCGATGCCTTCCGGCCCGACGTCACTTCCTCCTCATTCCAGAGGCCTGTAAGTGAGATGAACATCGCCAGCGGCTGCCCGCTCTTCTGCCCGCTCTCCAAGCTCGACGCCAAGAACTCCTACATCCGCGACGACACCATTTTCATTAAGGCCATCGTGGATCTCACAGGCCTCTAGGATGCACCCTTTGAAGTGGAAGTGCAAGACAACCGAGCAGCAATGTGGCCATTCAGGCTTCATTTTGGCTGCTTTTTATGCACCATTTCAGCTCCATTTTGGTTCCGTTCGGGCCTATTTCAGTCCCCTTCATTAGTAGGGAGACTGACATGCTTGCTACCGTGTGCTGCATGTGGCTCCAGTTTGCCCAGCTCAGGAGGCCCTTGCACTGTTGTAGCTCTACCATCTCTTAATGCCACAATACTGGTTCCTCATGGTGCTTGAACCCCAGTTGGTGTATAGCTTTATTATTTGTATCCATGGAAATAACTCCAGAATATAGTCTCAATATTTAGTAGGACAGAACCTGTGGTATTTAAATGGGGATATGTGGCAATTGAATTGATTTGGAGGGCATCTTTTTCTCTTTGTTTTTCATAAGACTTCATTGGGTCTCAGAGAGAGTGAATTGTAGCTGTTAGAGAATAGCAAAAAGAGGGATATGAACCTTTTCCTTGTCAGTGTAGAAAACTGCCCCACTGCTTATTGCAGAAGTAGAGCTTATCGTGGCTTGGTGCAGCAGGGTATATTCACTTTATCTCTTGTTTCCGATCTCAACCCGAGTCATTTTGATTGTGGATATCGTGAGCTTCTCAATGCCATTGTTGAGTACATTTGCATAGACAAACGTGGAGTTATGTTATGAATAAGAATATGGGCATTTGTTTGCCTTTTTGCGCAAATTGCATGCGGGCTATCTTTTATTGGCCTTGGTGTTGAAGTGCTCGCTCTTTTCATTGGGCTGCTGAAGGGATCCTTCCTTGTTCGTTATTACACCTGTTAGTGAGTTAAACCATCTGTGATGGTGGACATTGCCTGCATGTCTTGGATCCAGGCATATACTTTTACATTTACTTGTTGGTGTTGCGTTTCTTGTTCCTCTTTAGGGGTTGAGGCTTATGGGATTGGTGGTTCGGTACATCTGTGGAAGATACAGTGGAGTTATCAGGGTGTTATAAGGCAGCTTGTCAATCAAAGCCTGAGGCATACAAGTGTATTTCTATCACTGGTAAATACATCAAGCTGGAAGAGCTTTCCCCTCCAGGATATGCTCATTACAGTAGCTCATATATCAACACATAGTACTGTGCCCCACCACAGATGTTAATACAGGTTCCATGAACTGAAGGAATGGTGTGTTCCTTGTTTTCTGTTCATATTACAGTGTGGTACATTTGTATGTAGTTTTGCTGCTATGTCAGATATGTTGGTGATGTAAAACAAATGTGTTGCGATCAATGCGAAATTTAGCACAGACAGTTGAAGGTGTAAAGTGGAAGGATAAAGAGAGATGTAACCACGAAGTGAAAACAAGTGAATGTGATGGTATACTTTGCCATTGGACCATAGTGGTTGATCATCGTTAATTGATGTTTGATGTAACTCTAGATAAATCCCATTAACCTGTGGGTGACAGTGAAACCTCTTAGTCTAGGTGGTAGTATTATGATTCATGAAGCCCCACAAATGACACTGACCAAAATGCTAAATCTGAGGAAATCCTTTAGATCTGAAATGTATCTGTAGGTTGTATGCTTGTCCATTAGGGGGTGCTGTTTTACTTGGTACGCCTGTGTGCGTCCCCAATAGTCTTCCCCCTCTGGACTTGTGTAGGAGTTTTCACCTGCCTGTTTTGAAACCAGTCTTGACCTGTTTTGAAACCTCTCTGTGCATGGGAGGGTTCAATTCATATTCAGTATCGCAGTTCGTGGTTGGCTTACCTCGTAGACCAATGGCCAATGCATTTATTTGCATTTATTTGGAGGAGTATAAATAAAGATGTTAGAGTTATTATTATGTCATATCTCGCACAGCTTCTGTTCAACACAAGCTGATGCCTATATATATATATATATATATATATTCATAAGAATTTATAAATATAATATCATAATGTTGAACAATTCAATATATTGATGTTACTATACCCATATTGTTATTAATAAATATAATATAGTTGAATATATTATTAATGATATAAATAATACCTACTTTTTGTTTGTCGAGGTGGTTTAAGACAAGTCTGGAAAACCCCTTAAAGTAACCCAAATACATCAAATGCTGTGCCACATAATACCAACCATGGCACCCCATTCTCCTGGGTTAACTGAGGGTTAAAAACCAAAATATGAAGTGGTTGTGTTTACATTCCCCAAAATGACCCTTTAAAGGTTCCCACAGTAATTCTGTGTCACATAACTGTGCTTCTCAACCTTTTCTGTACCACTGGGGCCGGAAAACAATGGTCCCACTTGTACCAAGAACCGTCAAGTTGCTATGGTCCTTCCTCCTCGAAGGACTCCTTAGGCCTATATCAAAACAGCACTTGAGATCTGGCTACATTATTGTCAGCTAACCATCTGATGGACCGGTCAGCAGCATCCCTGGGACTGGTGCCAGTCCTCAGGCCAGAGGTTGAGGACCACTGATTTTTTGTCTTCTGAGAAAGGGTGCGTTGGTTGTTATTATAGGTAGTATTTGCGCTCTGAACATCATATTTGTGCAGTCAGTGAATATGGTGTTTGGTCCTTTGATGGTTATAGACAGGGTTTGGTTCTGCAGGAGTTGATTCTGACTATGTTCATTATAGGGCGAATCCCTCCTGCAGAGGTAGCTTTTTTAGCATCAAACTGGAGAAGTTGTTCAGTCAGTTTACAGCCCTCAACGAAAAGGAATTCATATATATTATTTCCTTTCCATAAATACTTATTCTTGTGTTGTGCCAGAATGTTATATTACCTCCAAATTATTGCAAAAGCTGTGTTATACATTGTACTTGTATTCTATGCTAAAAAAATGGTGCCAAATATGCTTAGAGAAAAAAAAGATATTATGTACATATGAAGGTTTATGGTTTGTATTTTTGTTTCATTCCAATGTAATGCATGGGTCACTTTTGGAACCACCTAGACTGATGGAGTACTTTCAGCAAAATATCTCCTCATAATCCAATAATATACCTTTCTTTAGGTCTCTGAATGTAAAGCTTTAATGCAGTGGTCCTTTACTCTTTCTGGGAGAGAAAACCAGTTCTGTTTTAACAGTTGTTGATGCAGTTGAATTTAATGAACTTTAATTGTGCACTTTGTATTATTTAAATGTGAAAAGGGTACTACTTTGTTCTGTGATGTGTATACTGTGAAGTCAGAGCTATATACATTCTGATTGGTTGATCCTGTATGTTCTCTATACGCTGTAAAGGCTGTAACAGGACATGTAGTATGCAATAAATCTGTCATTGGATTCCTGGGTTTTGTTTGTCTCATACCAAGTCTCTGTTTGTGTTGCAAATGGCACCCTATTCCCTATATTGTGCACTACTTTTGACCAGGACCCATGGAATATGGTGGACATTTGGGACACTGCCTCTGACTTCCATCTCTTTCCTGCTGGCTAGCGTGAGGGAGTCATTGGTTTTGTTGTTCCTGTATTCACCCAGAAGATGGTGCTGCTCACCATTGTTTTACACTGGTTGCCATCAGTACAGTTACCATGTATGATCTTCAAACAGGGATTATTCCACTCCTTTTAATGACATTTGGCCATCTGCCAGAGATAAAGATCTAATACACATTCTGGTTTCTGAGAATCACGGATTTACTCTCTGAGTCAAATACCCCCTTGACCGTATTCTGCGCCTTTTAATGAGGGACGAGTCATAGGCGAAGCAACTGAACCATGGACAGATTTATGTAACGGGCTCTTCATCGAGAAGAATAAATCACACAAATCATTGGAATATAGCAAATGGAAATAATAAATTATTCTATGTGGAGTAGATTTTATAGTGTGATTTGGCTCCTTGAATAGTTTCTATGTGTCTTTCAAAGGCATGATTGAGCCCTAGACTGATACCCACAATCCTTCTGTCAAGGATTCCATAATTTTATGTTTTGTGTGTACAAGAAATAGCCAAGGACCCCCGTTTCAGGAATCTACCGGCAAGTCTGCTTGGCAAACTTGTACTTTTGTCATGCTACAATACAAAAAATTCAACTGCACAATTGCAGTCAAGCAAATTATTTCCCTGACAGTGTTGGGACAATGAATAAAAACCTAATGACCCACATTTCACCATTGCGTCTTGTGCTTAACATTACAATACAATATCCACCTCACACAAATTCCAGTGAAACAAATTCCTTCCCAGACAGTCTTAGAGTGTCGGGTCTCTAACTGGAAGTTTCACTCTAACATATCCCAGAGAGGGGTACTCTAGTATAGTAGTGGTTGGGTGAGTCATGATTCATGATGGGACAGTGGAACTGAATTGGCAGTACCAAGGCTTTTCTACAGGAAGTGGTGGGAAGGGAAGACGACTGGCCCACACAGCCGTTGAGGCTCCTGTAGCTAGGGTTGCCGACCCTGCCCATTGGGCCTGGACTGGAAGCTCCTGGAGGATGGAGAAGTCGGCCTTTGAATCCCAGGGAGCAGTACATTTCTTACATGTCTAATTGAAATGAATGACTTAGTGTTAAAACTGCGAAAGGATTTCTACAATCTCCCAGAATGAGTTTGTTCTGACTTGGCAACCGACTTGGCTGCAGTTGTCACTAGTAGGATATGCTAGAAAGTATGACTGTCTATTAAGCACAAATGTGGTGTTCATGGTCTTGTTGATTAAGTCTAACAATGTTCAATTGTGCCACTTCTGTACATTATAGCATGGTCTGTCTGTTTGGGCTGAACCGAAACCCCTGGATAGGAGGAGAGTCCTCTGACATGGTGATGATTGGTAGGATAACACAGACCTAATACAGTGTTGCCAGTCTGCCCTCCAAAAAGAGATTAGAGGTTGCTGATGATAATTGATTAACTCTGGAAGAGTTAATTAACTCTGACCTGGTATCTGTCTGTAGTGGGCTTACAGCACCAACCAGTTAGTGAAATGTAATTTAGACATACAGAATGTGGCTCTATGCTAATGATAATAAGCATATCTAGTTTCCCTACTCTGGTCAGAGGGCATTCTACCAGCATATACACCCTCTGTGGGCAGAGGCCATATGCCATTATGCCATGATATCATTCAGGTTTATGTCTGTGTGTGAGTGTCAGAGGAGGCTGGTGGGAGGAGCTATAGGAGGATGGGCTCATTGTAATGACTGGAATGGAATTAATGGAATGGAGTCAAACATGTGGTTTCCAAATGTTTGATATGTTTGATACAGTTCCATTTAGTCCATTCCAGCGATTACAATGAGCCCATCCTCCTATTGCTCATCCCACCAGCCTCCTCTGGTGTATGTGTGTGCTTGCACACATTTTTTATGTGCGTGCGTGTGTGAGCGTGTGGGTGTGATTGTGTGTGTGTGAGAGCCATTATGACGTGATTTCATTTGGGTCCTTGCTTACACTCACCATGTGGTGTTTTCAGTAACAGGCTACCAGTGAGTCACTTCCTCTGTGCAGCCTGGAACCTCTTCATCACATGCTAGTGGAACATTATACTGGTCCAGTATGGCTGGGGAATGGAGCTTTCATTTCCATAGAGATGTAACTGGAGATGGTTCTCCTTGTGCATTGTGGTGGCTATTGTTTGTGAAATTGTTCCATTCCATTACTTATTGTCCATATTCAGATCTACACATATTCATCTTTCGATTAACATCGGGCCAAAACAATATACTGAAACTTACCGTAAGTCACCAACACTGTTTTCCTGCCATAGGAAATGAACCTGGGTTATATCAAGGTGTGTTCAGATATCTTGAGAAGACCTAATGTTGCAATGCTGCAGTTGCCAGCCAACAGCTTTTACTGTTTGTTTCTGGGCAAACATGAAAGGAGTTAGTCTGACCATCTGTCATGTTCACTTTTATATGACAGCGTTTTATTCAAGACCATGAGAAGAAGCTGGGGTGCTTAATCATACTTGGAGAGGCTGGAATCAGAAGGATACATCTTCGTGCTGTTTGGATAGAGGATTGGAATGGTGGAACCTTTTCAGCTAGTTGTGCCTGTTATAAAGATCATGGGAAAAGTGTGTGTGTGTGTGTGTGTGTGTGTGTGTGTGTGTGTGTGTGTGTGTGTGTGTGTGTGTGTGTGTGTGTGTGTGGAAAGGCAGATGAATAAGTGTGGAATTGTTGTGTCTGGTTTAAATCTTTGAGGTGAACCATGCATTGTAAAGTTCAAATAAGTTCATAATGCCTGCAGTAACTCTTCAAGACTATCTTCCTCTTAAAAAGTGACATTTTAAATCAGACACGAAGACAGGAAGGTGAGGGAGAGAGAGAGAGAGAAAGAGAAAGAGAGAGAGAAAACGTCGAAAGAGAGTTCACCCACATAGAGTACACACAATAAGAGACTGTATTGAAGAGGCAACAACTACACTGCTAATGGAGTAATGACACTAACATGTAATCACACTGAAGACAGTTGCTTCAAGTTGTCTAAGAAAATAAGGCTCCGGCACAAAATGTTCAGTCTCAAATCCCCTTATTATGCAACACCCTCAGTTGCCATGTCCCCCGCTAGCTTTATTAGGGCAATAACCAGCCCCAGGCATGCCAATTAACAGGGAGCGGCTCCCTCTGACAAGCACTCTTATTGGTGTTCAGAGAAGATGTGATGTCACAGACGGCCCTCTATATTCTGGGTCACAGGTCCGCCATGAAAATGGGGTCCAGTACGTACAACTGAGTTTTCAGTTTAAAAGAGGTATTTGCTTCAGGAGTTCCCCTGGAGTTGAGAGACTTTGGTTTTGGGGTTAGGAAAGCTACCTAGTCGTTTTAGAGGACCAGTCTTTTAAGAGAGGGAGACGAATGGGAAATTGGGGAGAATACATTGGCTATCAAAATACTGTAGATCTAGAGGCTACTACCTTTGATCAGGCAAGTTTGAATGGTTGTGTTCACTGGGGACCAAATGGAAGAAAAAATACTGAAACAGGGAGGGACTACTGGATTTTTCCAATTAGAAACACACATTTTTTTATTTCTGTTGCAAAATGTTTTAAAAATGTTCCGTTGCATTTTTCATGAAATCTATATGGAAACTGTTAGCAGATAAATCAAAACGAGGGATATCTGTAAAGTTTGCCATATGTCATCATAGTGAGGCAGTAGGGAAATGGAAAAACGAAGAGTATGCAAGTCCCCAGTTTGATAATGATCCCATGGTACCTACAGTACCAGTCAAAAGTTTGGACACACCTACTTTTTCTTTATTTTTACTATTTTCTACATTGTAGAATAATAGTGAAGACATCGAAACTATGAAATAACACATATGGAATCATGTAGTAACCAAAAAAATATATATTTTATGTTTTAGATTCTTCAAAGTAGCCACCCTTTGCCTTGATGACAGCTTTGCACACTCTAAAATGTATTTTGATTTGTTTAACACTTTTTTGGTTACTACATGATTTCATATGTTTTATTTCATAGTTTTGATGTCTTCACTATTATTCTACAATGTAGAAAATAGTAAAAATAAAGAAAAACCCTAGAATGAGTAGGTGTGTCCAAACTTTTGACTGGTACTGTATATGGTTCCACAATGCAGGGGTTTTCACCCTGCATACTAGGCCTACAGGCCGTCCTCAAATGAGTGAGTTGACCACTGGGATAATAGGCCCTGACACACTCCCCCATCTCCCCTGAAATAAACACAAGGCTACCCACAGGAGCCACTTTTACAAGCCCCAGTCCCAAACCGAGGGTCAATCACTCATATCAGAGGATCCTGGACCAACACGTCACAGGCGATAAAGCATGAGTGCCCCACTGGGATAATAGGGTACTTCAGATTCAGGCACCATATGTAGTATACTGAGGTGAGGAGGGCTATAGACGGTACATTGCTGATCTATTTCCCAGCATTTCTAAATTGGTTTCACTGTATATTAATCATACGTGGCTATGTTCATGTCAGTGTGGGTGATTATTTGAGAAATAGTCATTGTTTCTGCCTGAATTTTCAATAAAAGTAGCTATGGTTTTTGTTGTTGCCTGAATTTCCCCACTCAGCAGGAACTTATTCAATTATTCTAGTGCTTCAAGGGTCACAGTATACAGCTCATTGAAACAATCACCCTAAATTGCTTACTCCACAGGGGCCCGTGCTCTGATGCTCATTTGAAAATGTGAAAAGATGAGGTGGTATGACCCTCACAGAGATTGTGTTGCAGTGCAGTTTTGCCAAACAACAGTGGAAAAATAGCAGTCACTTAGTTTGCATCAATACTCAAGTACAGTCCATCCATAGAATCAATATCGTGCCATTTCTGGAATTAAAAGCAACAATTCTGGAGAGTACTGAAGCTGTCTCCCTCTGGGCACAGACGTCAATTCTATATTGGTCCCACGTCATTTCAGACGTGGAAACAACGTTGATTCAACCGGTGTGCCCAGTGGGCTTTGTATGACCACTGACTCATGAATCTTTTATGAGAAGATAAGGAAGGACTCTTATTGACTGAGGGATATAATGACTTAAGTTACACTGTGGCTGATTTGATAGAAATTGCCCTCTTAAGAGAGTTTTCCGATGCTGATTCAAAGTATTTCACTCTCGAGGTACTCAAACCAATAAATACAACACACTGAGTGGAAATCTGCATTGTTGAGGAACTATGTCTATCCAACTGCCGTAGGCTTGAGCTATTAGCTTCCCCCAGTGTGCTTTTACACAGTTGGGTGTGATAGGTGAATAACATAGCAAAGAAACAGGGCTTCAGCAGATGGAACATTTATGAAATACTGACATAATAGTACTCCACTTGTCTCTGTTTTCCCCTGTTGCCGAGGAAAGGCTGTGGAAATTGGTTATGGGGGTGAAAGTGGTGGAGGAGAGAGTTTGTTTTCCCCTGTTGATGAGTAAAGTCTGTGGAAATTAGTTATGGGGGTGAAAGTGATGGTTGGGGGGGATGTGAGGGTTGTCTTACAAACACCAGCGGTTTGGCCCTGGTGGTGACAAGGCTGGGGCTGAATTAGAGCTTGTGGGTATAAAGCCCTCAGTGTCTGTGTATTCCTTTTTGACTTCCACATACTGTAATTATGTTTTCCTATGAGAGCTTCTCAATCCAGATATACTGATATGGTCCTCCAATAAAGATCAGGCTCCAGTAATAAAGAAGTGTCCTGCGGAAAAGAGGGAGAAGGGTGTGTTTTATATACTGTAACTGCAAACCTGTAAAAGGGACTTGATCAAGCTATGTTGAAGGCTATAGGAGGGCCTGTTGCTCTATGTCAGGGTTGTCAAACTCATTTTGGCCCCAGAGGGCTGCACTCGGTCTTCAACGAGGTCCGGAGGGCCGCACTCGATCTTCAACGAGGTCCGGATGGCCGCACTCGAACTTCAACGAGATCAGGAGGGACGCAATTGGTCTTCAACAAGGTCAGGAGGGCCGCACTCGATCTTCAACGAGGTCCGGAGGGACGCAATTGGTCTTTAACGAGGTCCGGAGGGAAGCACTGAAAATATGTTATATTTCCTCGCCGTGGAAATTTGAAAAAAAGATAGTCCTCTATCCATTGTTTGGGGAATTTTTTATACTCCCTGACTGTCTGGCTTTAATTTAGGTGATTATTAATGAGCTGGACACAGTCAAGAAACTGTATAAATGTAGGTCCATGATCATTTCTACACAGTTTTCAGTTGGTTTTAGTCATTTTCAAGTATATTCAGTTTGTTTCCCCTCCCAGAGCGTCTGCTAAATGACTTTAAATCTGACCAGACTAATCACAGCATTACCTATTGCCCATGCGGCTCCTCTTGCTCCATGCATGAAGAGTAATGGCGCTTCAGTCTTATTCTGTAGATGGCCATAAAAACCAGGAGAGAGAGATGGATATTCCTTAGTCATGACTGGATGGAAAGATCTATAAGATCTGAGACGATATTATCTAGGGTCTCCCCCCCACACACACTGCCAGATGAAGGTGAGACAATAGTGATGTCATGAGCAGTGGTAGGTCTATTACAGTGCTAGAGTACCATTTAAAGTTGAATTATTTAAAATACAGTCCTCTATTTTGATTTAAAAACTGTGTGTGTGTGTGTGTGTGTACGTTTGCGTGCATTTGTCTGTGTGTGTGTGTGTGTATATGTATGCTTGTGTGTGTGTACTGTAAGTGTGTTTGTTCCTCCTGACCTAAATGACAAACCAAATCAAATTGCTAGGCCTATCCATGCTTTGTTCACATGCGGTTTATGAGTAGAGCCTGTAAAATGACCAACCAAATTAAATTGTTAGGCCTATCCATGCTTTGTTCACATGTGGTTTATGAGTAGAGCCTGTAAAATGACCAATCAAATTAAATTGTTAGGCCTATCCATGCTTTGTTCATATGCGGTTTATGAGTAGAGCCTGTAAAATGACCAACCAAATTAAATTGTTAGGCCTATCCATGCTTTGTTCACATGCGGTTTATGAGTAGAGCCTGTAAAATGACCAACCAAATTAAATTGTTAGGCCTATCCATGCTTTGTTCACATGCGGTTTATGAGTAGAGCCTGTAAAATGACCAACCAAATTAAATTGTTAGGCCTATCCATGCTTTGTTCACATGCGGTTTATGAGTAGAGCCTGTAAAATGACCAACCAAATTAAATTGTTAGGCCTATCCATGCTTTGTTCACATGCATAGAGCCTGTAAAATGACCAACCAAATTAAATTGTTTTCCATGCTTTGTTCACATGCGGTTTATGAGAACCTGTAAAATGACCAACCAAATTAAATTGTTAGGCCTATCCATGCTTTGTTCACATGCGGTTTATGAGTAGAGCCTGTAAAATGACCAACCAAATTAAATTGTTAGGCCTATCCATGCTTTGTTCACGGTTTATGAGTAAAGCCTGTAAAATGTTTATGAGTAGAGCCTGTAAAATGACCAACCAAATTAAATTGTTAGGCCTATCCATGCTTTGTTCACATGCGGTTTATGAGTAGAGCCTGTAAAATGACCAACCAAATTAAATTGTTAGGCCTATCCATGCTTTGTTCACATGAGGTTTATGAGTAGAGCCTGTAAAATGGCAGCAATGGCACCGCTTACCATTCAAATTCACCACTGTGCCTTTGACTTGTCAACAGTATAATTCAAACAACGTGGTCCAGAGGTGCTCAACTATAGAGACAGCTGTATGTCATGTTTGAGGTTCCCAAATCGTATTTCCGATGGACAAAGGCGTCAGATGGCAGTGAAGTAAGGGGACTGTCACGGTTTTGTGGGGGGTTTGGACTGGAGGCTGTGAAAACTACATACCAAGTGCAACAGGACTCAGGAGACACACTATATGTGTGGGATCTGGACTCCTAGCAAAAGTTTTGACGAGAGAGAGTAGTATTCAGTTCTGTTCACTTTTCCTCACCTCTTACTCACTGTCTTTCTGTGTGTGCACTGTGTGTGTATGTGTTTGTGTGACCTATATTCACTCCGAGGCCGATTCCAACCCGAGTTAAGAGTGTGTAAATGGAATGTAATTCCCTTTTTATGCACTTTTCTCTCTATGTGTATTCAGACCTGAACTTAATAGCATTCTATTCACCCGCTATTCGTTTGTGGTGGAGATCAAAAAATGAAGGTGTGGCAGAGGTGTGTCTACAGCTGTTTTCTGACCTTGAATGAATTTCTTCATAATTCCGCCACCTTTACGAGCGATGAAACGATGAATTAGGTCGAGAAATCTGTCGGTTCCAAGTGGAACAACATCTACTTTCTTTATCTCGGTAAAACAACACCATTCTCCATGCACTGTAATTTACTAATTGAAATGAGCTATTGATAAGAGCTAAGTAAATGAGTAAGCCATTTGGATAAGGGGATTGTAAATATAAATTACACATGTTTTAGATATATTTTAGGCCTTATGATCGCTGGAGACAAATGTGAAAACAGTCATATGGCAACAAACTGAAGCATATCAACATATCACCTTTTCCATAGTGAAGTTTATGAAATGCTGGCCTTATAACTTGCAGGGATGACATTTGGAGACCCAAGCTATAGGCTTCTCTAGCAATGACAGTATAGCGCAAAACCTACCAAGTTGATATATGATATTTAGGTTTTAATTATATGGCTGGACTTTTCACTTAAAAAAAAATGTATTGTGTTAAATATTAGCCACAATCGGTAGCTACCGTCAGCTATACCCACATACATTTATAATTGTCACCTTAGTGTTTGTTTCCTTACATTTTGCATCATTCCATTCCATTCTTAGTTTACCTTTTTTCCTCTGCGTTTGTTTGGTTGTTCCTGAGGATCGCTAGGAATAGTGGATGCTATTAGCCTAACGTATTAGAAGCTGTGCAATAATTTGGGACAGTTCACAACGACTGGACCGTTGTCATCACAGTTCCATGATTAGTGAGGAATATTAAGGTTGATTTAAAGAACTACTGTTCAACCCCTATTGTACACTTTTCTCATCTTCCAATATTTCATGGATTGAAAAATTGAATATGGCAACTTTGAGGAGTCAAACCACTGTATTTTTGATTCACCAATATATTTTGTGCGTAAAGGCTCTCCAAACCATTTTTTTTCCATAAATACCTTCCTAACCTTAATTAATATACAAGATCAGAGTATTTTTTATATACCAATTGTTGCAGAAAATGAGATGAATATGCATGTATTTACATGGCCCAGACCTAATATTCTGCACCTTTAACTTGAGAAAATGAAAGGTACACCAAATGTAAAGGAAGGGCTTTACATAAATGTACTGAAAACTCTATTGAATGAAAACTTGACGAGAAAATCCGTTTACCAGCAAGTGGGAGGGTTTTCAGTGGTTGAATGAATTGTATTCAAAGCACGCAAGGGAACCACGCCTGCAAAGTCCGTTACGCACTAGCATAAGGTAAATCTGAATCTGAATCTGAACTACTGAGACGTGTGTAGAAAAGACGTACATTTCCTATGTCTGAATCGGGCCCTCAGACCTTTATTTACCCACATGAACATTAACAGTCCCTTGACTTATGTCCTGTCCAACCCTATCTAAGACCTAAATTCAATACCGGCTCAGTTTAATGGTTTGTATGCTACTTCATGCCCAAGGCTATATCATATGTACTCTTTTAAGCACATATTCCCTTTTAAGCACAAGACTTCTGCTATGTCACACAAACACACTCATTATGGCAGACAAGTATGTACAGTAGTGAAGGCTGCAACTGAGAGAAAAGCCTGATGTGTGTGTGTGATGGACACCCCTGGCTCACTGGTCTCAGCCTCTGTTTCTAGCTGAGGCTAGGAAAGGACAGCCGGTGATGACAAGGCAGCACATGACCCCGTCCTCCCCCAGGCCCACAGACTGAAAATGAGATCATCGTCTTCTATAGTCTGCGCTCCACCACCTTTGTGCTCTGCATTCTAAATCATCATCCCTATTTACTGATGCCAACAGTTTCCATTCAGACAAAAGAGATAGCA